>NC_091470.1:86746078-87048228 GCF_036971445.1 Narcine bancroftii | reverse complement strand
AGATGGAGTGTAGTGCTCCATCTTCTCCATAGAATGAAGGTTGCTACAAGCGTCCACGAAGGGGAAGAAGGTTGACGTTGTCAGCCCGCAACCCAAGCGCGAATTTTAAAGTGTGTTCAGATACAGGGCCATTTCAACTGTGATTTGTCTCTAAAGGATCATTACCCATGTGAGTGATGGCTAAATTTTTTTGTTCTTTTGGGTGGGAGGGAATGTTTATATTTAATTTTTCACTTGCCGGCGTGGATGCTTGACGCTACGGTGACAGGCGGCCCTACTGCACCACTCGCCCTGCCTCCCTCAGCTCCAGAAGATAGCCCCCGACTCTGCTCTCCATCAAGGCCACGCTGGATCTGCATTGTAGGCCATCCCCATAAAAGGTTCCCTTTTGTAGTTCTGGCCCTACCTTCAATTGCTTCTGCTGCCATCAATAATAACTCTTGGTCATCTTCATCCAAATATTCAACATGCTCTTCTTCTTCTGGTAGCAAGATTCCTTCCCTGGCTACTCTGCTGCAGGTTTGGACCCCAGTCCATGTCGGCCGACCTCGTCAGCACGACATGGAGTGGGTCCCTCCGCAGTACGAAACCGGTCAAGGACTTCATGGAAACACGACGTCGGGTGCATGCTCATTGGGCCTGTAGTGCTAGCTGGCACATCGGCGCGAACCAGCATGTTGCTGGCCGAACTTCCCCGCTCACACCCTGATGTGGGCCTGCTCAGTTCACCACCCTCGGCCATGCTAATCATGTTGCACCCGCAGACGTCCTGGCTGACCCCCAAGTTCCCTGCGTCGGCGCCATCTTTCATTGACTGCAACTTTGTAGAAGTCGATCTTCTATCAGATTCCACTGGGGCTTCGGCTCCATAATAAATCCTGGCGCTTCTTTTGAATGGGAGGCCCAGATTTTTCACAAGTTTAATAACTAATTTCTTTTGTTTCTGGCCTCTTCCTCTCTTCATTTCTTGTAAGCCCAACACTCAATACTTTGTCTGATAGATTTTTAAAAATTTTAACAGTCTTTAAATTTCAGGCATTAACTAGTCCAGTCAGGGAGAGACAGATCCCATGTCCTTGTTCTACGCCATCTTGCCACGCCCCCCCTTTTTTCCCCCTTGAGCCAGCTCAAATGCAGGGTTGCACCATAAAAAGCACGAGTTACTGAAATGGAGCAAGCAGGAAACAATTCAAGGGATCAGATATTGAGGGGACAAGTCAGGTGAATAGCAGAAGGCACTGATCAACCAAATTGTTCCAATTTACCAGAAGTGATGGACATACAGGTCGACCATCTGGCATCTACAGGTAACCCTTCCCTTGCCATTCAGGTCACTGACATCCATCCTTACAGGATTCACTAATCACTCCCCATCAATTTGAAGTACAAGATACAATTCACCCTCACAGAAATCACGCGGAAAAGAAGTAAATAAACCACTTTTTTTTTCCAACTCAGGTTTCTCAATGTAGGTGCAGCTTTTATATCAAGGGGAGTGTTGATATGGATCATTCTCCAGGAATGCAGCCCCTCCCTGCTCTCCCCTCCCTGCTCTCCCCTCCCTCCCTGCATCGCAGGGGTTGTCTGTGTGTTGATAGGTGGTCAGTGTTCCCAAGGCACCGTGATTATTTAGCTGCACATCGAGTGGTCAGTGATCGTCAAAAGCAGGTGACCCCCAGCCGCACTAATGAAGCCACTTGACACTGGAGAGCAGAGACACTAATTACACAAGTTTCCTCACTATATTTCACTGTATTGCTGATGTTCATTGTCAGTACCTCAGCTCACAGAAAACGATGTAAACTGTTCCAGAGTGGTTTTTATTTGATTTAGCAACCAAACATCAGGCAAAAAGTTAGAGTGAATGATAACCTCAACAGTATGAATGACATTCCAAGAAACCCATGAGTAATTGACCAAAAAAAACCTCGCATCTAATGCACAATTCCAGCTGCCACAACCTGATCTTCACACTTTCATCACTGACTCAGAATAAACAATTACAAATCAGAATAATAAATCAGAGAACACACAAATAAAAAGTCGCCAGAAGCTCGACACCAACATTCATATTTTTCAGTAAGTGGTCATTTCTACAACACTTGATGCAGGCGAAAGGCAATAAACACCGTGAAGGGCTCTGCACACCCCTCACGTAAACTGTTCTCCCTTCCGCCATCTGGCAGCACACGGGCCCTTACATCCAGACTGGGCAACAGTTTTTTGTCCCCCAAGCCATCAGGCTCCTGAATTCCCAGAACATATGTGGATAATGTAACGTGGACTTTTACTGTATACGTCTTAATACTTCAACATGTTTATCATCTATTCGAACTTGTTCCGAGGTCCTGGAGAAACGCTATCTCATCTTTACTGTGTGAGCATGGGTATGAATGATAAATAAAGGTGACTTATGAATGTCACAGCCTATTATTATATTTCAGATTTTTTTGAACCATTTATTTTGTTATTTTGATTTTACTTTTTCCTTAAGCCTGCATCTGCAAACGTCCAGCGAGGGGTGTAGGGTACGCAGCCCATTGGCATTCACTATGCGTTCAGAGTAAAAGGTTTCACCTGGCACCCAAAAGGCCCCTCTTTTCTGCTTCAGAGGACTTCAAAACAGTGATGCTGAGGGGGACTTGCATTTCCTGCCAAAGGCACGACCTATCTCAGCCTCCCTGAAGAGATAGCAGGAGACCATTGATCAGGGTAATTCTTTGTTGTGCCAAGAATAATGTGTGAATGGGGGAGAAATGGAATATTTTGTTTGGACTTGTTTAGATTGAACATTCTTCATACTCAACAACCCCCCCCCCACCCCCTCACTATCCCACAACCTTCTCTACTTCCACTTCATACCACTGTTGGATAGTCTCAAACCATATCACAAGCCCTGGTCTGGATTGTTACAGGTCGACCAGTGCTTACAAAGAGGATTAGAGGCAACTTCACAAGCTGAACCACAGGTAGAATGCAGGAGAGTGAGATGGAAAAGCTACTCAAAGGCTATAGATTATTACAAACCCCCTCAACTCAAACTAACCTAGAAAGCCACACATACTTCCAGGCATGTTCCAAACATCTCGAAAGGCACCTCCAGCACTTCCCTTTCTCTTGAGTATTCTAACTTAAGAGTTAGGACTGTCACGATGAGTCAAAGTAAAGGGTAGCACTGTTGAAATGGCATCCTCTGTCGACCTGTTAGTATGATAAGCGAATGGATGTTGATCCATGGTGGCAGGCAAACAAGATTTCAAGTGAGATAGAACAAACCTCTCAAAAAACTTGGCAATGATGGGAGTGAGTGGGAGCAACTAGACAGTAGTAATTTAGATAGATTGATAGATAGTCACAGTGGTTCTTGATTAAGGTTAGAGTTGTACGGGGAGGTTCTAGAGCTTCTGTACCTTCTACCCAAAGATAGCAGTGAGAAGGGGTTGTGACCAAGTGATGGGGGTCTTTCAGGATGGGGGCTGCCTTCTTGAGTAGCGCCTCACATTGATGTCTGCGAGGGATGGGAAGTCAATGTCTGTGATGGACTGGGCGAGGTTTGGTACTTTGCAGACTTCTGTGTGTTCGGGACACTTGAATTTCCAAACAAGACCCTGATGCCAGTGTAATTTCCACAGTGCACCTGCTGAGGTTTAATGAAGTATTCAATATGGTTCCTTAGAAAGTCAAGACAATTGGTGTGCCTTCCTCATGGCGAAGACTCCAGGAGAGTACCTTCCGTACGTGGACTCCCAGATGCTTGAACATACTCACCCTCTCCACCTCTGTCCCATCATTGTGGAGAAGGTGCACGGTCCCTCCGCCTCTTCTTCCGAAAAGCCTCCTTGGCCTTGGTGATGGTGATAGCAAGATGGCTATTCTGGCGCCACCCAGTCTTGAGCTCCATCCTCTATTCCACCTCATCACCTTCAAGAATAGTGGCGCCATCTGCAAAATTTGTAAATTGTGTTGGAGCCGAACGTGGCTGCACAGTGTTGGGTGCGGAGGAACAGAGCAGCGGTGAAGCACAGAGCCTTGAATTGGCCATGCTAATGACCCAGGGCAGGGCTAGATGCTATCTCATATATATTCAGATCTTGTTTGTGTGTTCTCTTTTATCCATCTTATTAAAGATGACCTTACCCCTGCTCCTTCTTCTTACATTCTAAACAGAGAGCTATCGTTGCCATAATTTTCTTCCAACCATTTCAAATTGAATGAATCATCTCCTGACCCAGCATATCTTTTCTAAACTTGCCAATTTCTTTCACATCTGCTGTTTGTCTTCACAGCAGGCAAATCTTCATCTCCTTTTATCATTTCGGCTGGGGCAAGTCCCTGCTGAATTTCTACCACATTGGCTACGTCACCTGCACTTAGATGAGCAGTTTCAATTCTAAACTCTTCCTGTCAGTGTAGAAAGAGTCTAAATTGCACTTCCATTTCTTGCTGCGATTATGAAATCATCAGCCCTAATAACTTCCCTGAAGTGAATGCTCTTTCCAGTGCTTCAGCTGAAAAAGTTTTACCTGTACTTTTCTCTTCAGAAAGTAGACGTAAACAATCGTCTGAGATGATCCTTCATTAATTCTGCTCCTTTGAAAGCACATTCAATTCCAATCTTCGTCTGTTTCATATTTTTCCATGAATGGTTCTCTATCTTTGTATTGCCAGCAATATTCCTTTTAATTGGTAAGAGTTTCAGTTTTTTTTTATACCTTCTTTCTCTGAGGAGAAAAATGTTGCTTTTTCTTTAATTTGAAAGGACATTCTTTTTCATGGTGGATTCCTGATATCACAGGAATTCAACCGAACCGCCCACATTTTAGTCAATACGGAAGGACGTGAATGGGAGGAAACCGGAAGTTTGGAAATTGGTGTGAAGGACCGCTGCGTTAGAGCCGATGAAGGGGACATTGCTCCGTGTGATAGCCTGGAATTGTTTGAAATGCCACACAATGCACTGCCGCTGCAAGAGGCTGGCTGGGGGCGGCCCAATGACGTCGCGGTGAGATGCAGGAGCAGGATTTTTACAATGGTGATGGCTCAGCACATATGAATGACTCCGGGCGCTGCGGCACCAGTCGGCCCCCTCCATTGGTTTTGGAGGGCACCACGAGGCGCCGCTCAACATGAATGCGACGCAAGAGCACATTAATAGGGCTGCTGCGTGAAAGGTATGTGCATGTTTTCCCTCCTCGCGGAGACCTGGCATGAAAGGGCCTAACAACTGTCTTCAGCTGCAGAGTGAAACATGAAAGTTTACAGATGCTGTGGTTGTGGTAACAACACGCTGAAATGCTGGAGGAACTCAGCCGGTCTTTTCAGTGTCCATAAGAGGCAAAGATATCTTGCCCTGAGCTCGTCATCAAGGAATAAGCCAGAAGCAGGAAATCTCAGGAAGACTGAGAATTCAGACAATGCTGGAGGAATCCAGACCAACAAAAGGTGTCCATTTGATAGGATAAGGGACAAGGTAAGAATTCATCCTGTTTGTGCGAAAGGAGACAGAAGGGAGAGACAGAGATGGGGAAGGTGATGAAGGAAAAAAGGTGGGGGGGTGTTTAACAAAAGCCAAAGGCATCATGAGAGTTGGTGTCATCTGGTGGCAATAACTCATGGTGTTGTAGCGGGCCGGGTCAACTCTGCACACGACGGGCTGAATCACCGTAGTGAAAAGCCAGCATGGCAGGGCACCGGGACATTCCCCCCACCGTGCAGAAGTTCCAGGCTGCAGGAGCGCATTGCCAGGGGAACGGCCAGGCCTCACCTCAGCATTATGACATCATTCCCGTGAGCCTGTCGCCCCCACCCCTCCCCCCCTGAAAAAAGGTTTGAAAATGACACCAGTGTTTTGGATGACTTTGAGTTTGTGTAGACCAGTGGTTCTCAACTTTTTTCTTCCCACTCACGTACCACTTTAAGTAATCCCTATGCCATCGGTGCTCTGTGATTAGTAAGGGATTGCTGAAGGAGGGATGTTGGTGGGAAGGGAAGGTTGAGAATCGCCCCTTGAGACCCAATTGTTACTGAAATATTTTGCTTGAGAAAAATTGTCATTGGCCCATTTCCTTTGGAGTTCTGAAACCGTGCACATAACGGATCAATTAAGGATGATTAAAACAGTGGTTTCAAACTTTTTCTTCCCACCCACATCTACCTTAAGCAATCCCTTACTAATCACAGAGCACCAATGGCATAGGGAATACTTGAAGTGGTATGTGAGTGGAAAGATAAAGGTTGAGAACCACAGCTCGAGAGTAAAACCTTTTTGATGAGAGGTAGGGAATTTTTTGGAGAAAATATTTTCATTTATTTGTATTGTATATTCAAATTATTTAAATAAAATTTTCAAAAAAGATAATATTAGGGGTTAAACTCCTACAGGACCCGATATTATTTTTGTTGGGTAATATTAAAGTGATTAGACCTAAATTAAGGTTAACTATGTATCAAATTACATGTTTACGACTGGCTTTAGCCATTTCTAGGAAGTGCATAGCCATTACTGGGAAATCAGATACAGATTTAGTAATGGAGAGATGGCATGCTGAATTGTGTACTTGTATTCCACTTGAGAAAATAATTTATAATATATGTAGTAAGTATCAAATTTTTTTGAAAAACATGGAGCCCATATTTACAACACGTTGGTTTGAAAATTTGAAGGACTGGTATAACAGATGGAGATGCTTTCCCACCAGTCAATTTAGTGGTGGTTATAGTCTGTTAATAAACTTGGTATGCCACAGACTGGACCAGACAAGTGTTACACTAATACTGGGCTTTTGTTAACAGACTATAACCACCACTAAACTGGCCAGTGGGAAAGCATCTCCATCTGTTATACCAGTAGAGTGGAGTATCTCTACAGCCATAGCCAATAGCAAGCGGTCAGTATAATACGCTCCCCCATTACATCATCACACATGTTTACACACAAATGGGTTGTTCAACAACAGGTCGATTGCAAAGACAGAGAATAGGATAATGATGAGTTTATTACCATGTACATGCATACCAAAATTCGTGCTTGTGGCAGAACAGGGTCAACATGAAAAAAACAGTAGCAGACATTAAATGAAAAATATAATGCAAAAGATGAATAAATTCAATTACCATTGAGCAAGAAAAGAATTGGTGCTACAATTGCCCACACAGTTCTTGTATGCTGATTAATGTAACAAGGGGAGGTTCAAGAGCCTGATAGCTGCTGGAAAGAGGCTGTTCTGGAACCGAGAGGTACTGTCTCTCTGCCTGAAGGTAGCAGTGAGAAGAGGCTTGGGCCAAGGTGATGGTTTTTGCTGCCGATTGCCTTCTTGAGGCATCACCTCACTCATAGACGTCTTCGATAAATGGGAAGTTGTCCCTGACTGTGTTTGCTACCTCCTGTCATCTAGATCGCCAGCACTTTCTCTCTACTAACTGAGGGCCTTTGTTTCGGATGTCTCCTGTTTGTTATGCTTAGTGATGTACATGCAGAATTGAAGGACTGATGCCCAAATTACTGAATAAGGATATTTATTAAATATTCACAGGATTGAATGGTGAGCTGGGCCAGTTTACTGTGGCACAAAATGCATAAGCAAATACAAAGCGAGTCTTTATATAATGAACATTTTTTTTAAGTTGGTGGGGATGAGTTGAGACTATTTTGAATTATGAAGGTGTTGTGGGTGGAAGAACTGGGCTCCCCTCCCCCCAGGTCTGGAACTTATTCAGAAGTCACATCACCTGTCAATCAGGGTTGGACTCTGGCCACCCATTAGTGCACACTTTGCCATTGGCTAATTTAAATCACTAGGGTCATTATTGGCTAGAAGCACTGATTAGCACTGTATATAGCACCATCACACAGCACAATCTCTCTCTCTGCCTTATGGTCCAGGCCCTGGACACTGTTCCATGCTAAGTCACTGAGGTTGGGTGAGTCAAAACCTAGAGGTCATAGGTTAAGGGTGAAATGTTTGAAGGGAACATTAGTGGGGACTTCTTCACACTGAGAGTGTGGAATGAGCAGTCAGCTAAAGTGGTGAATGTGGGCTCGATTTTGACATATAAGGATTAGAGGGATATGGAGGGCAATGGTTTGGGTGCAGGCCAATGGGACTGGGCAGAAAAATAGTTCCAAGTGGACTAAATGGGTTAAAGGGTTGATTTCTGTGCTGCTTCCTTGGCAAAGGAGTCCAAAACTACCTGCAGTACTTCAGATATGATCTCACCAAGGTCCCAATGCAAGTTTCTTCCCATTGGTTTTTGTGCCAAAGTCTAGCACTTCTAAAGTGGGATTTGTTTATGAGTGATGGTTTGATACTGTCTTAATTACCATGAGATGCTTCACTGGGAGATGGTGCATGTAAACACCATCATTAAATTACGGGACTAGCATTTAATAGGTCTAAACTGACAATCCAAGACACAAGTTCTGATCCCACCAAGAAATCTGTAGAGTATACATCCCGTGAAACAAATTTGCCAAAAGATTATTGGGAGAACACCACAAATCCACCAGATTGTCACCAACCCATCTTCCTTGCTGATGACTGAGGGGTGGGGGTGGGGTTGGGGGTGGCAAGAACAATCCACGGAAGTTGCCCAAATCTGACTCTGCATCCACATCACCTCCTTGGCCCTTTGATGCAATCTCAGTTTCTGAGCATCCAAGTCTGAGACACCCCAGACCTGGAAGGTTAGGGGCAAACATCAATGTATCTTCCCAGAAATCAGAGTGAGGGGATGCGAACAGGCAAGTGTCAATTCAAGGTGCGGTTAGTGCAACACTGTTACGCTGCCAGCGATTGGGACTGGGGTTAGAATCCCCAGCTGTCTGTAAGGAGTTTGTACGTTCTTCCCATGGGCTTCCTCCAGGGGTTTCCTCCCACCCTCAAATGTGCCGGGGGTGTAGATTAATTGGGGAACATGGGCTTTTGGGCTGAAAGGGCTTGTTACTGTGTTGTATGTCTAAATTTAAGTCCTGACCATGTTAAATCTGCTGAAGAAAGAGGAATCGAGAACGGGAGAGAAAAACTGTAATAGAAAGGGAAGAACATGCAGAAAAGGAAGTTCAATAAAAATCTTAAACTATTTTAAAACTGGAGGCATGTCACATATCATTGTTAAGTTTAGTGTCAGGAAGGTCATTTTCCAGTAATTAGTAGTTACCATGCTCCTAATAAGGGGTCTTTAAATGAAATGGACAACCGCAAATTGCCGTGATGTCTGATTTATATTTGCTGTACAAACACAGGAAGCTCACAATATTGCGACCTGTACAGCACGAAGGTCATTTCCACAAGCTGACTGTGCATTCATGTCTAATTACTCGGATTTGCTGTTGTCCAATGTTGGTGACCGGTTAAACATCATCGACAGAGAATTGGATTGGTTACTTAGACAAGAATATCCCAGGCCTGATGAAGAATAACAGCCCAAAAGGCTGGCCGTAGTTGGCACTTCACTCACAGAGTTCCTCCAGCATATTGGTCGTTGCTCCAGAGAATGCAGACAACTGATTTAGAAATGATTGACAGAATTTTACAATGTGAAATGCTGAATTGAAGAGAGCAATGGTCAGACAGGGAAATAAGCAGATGTGGATGATGTTGGATTTACATTGGAGGTTAAACCAAAGAATGGAGAGAAGTCACAGCACAGAAGGAGGCTATTTGTCTCATTGTTTGCGTGATGTCAGCATTATAGATGCACCATTATGCCATTGCCTATACAAGGTGTTTACAAAACAAGGCAATTTAATGAGCTGTGCATTAGTCCACTCTATTAAAATGAATAGAGCTTATAATCCTAAAGTTCGGATCTTGAAGAGGATTCTCTTTTACCCATCTTCAAGCCATACAGCCTGTAATAGGATGTACAGTTTCACGTCTAGATGTGATGCTGCTTCAACTGTCAAACTGAATTAGGGCCTGACTGATATATTGACGGCCCTGGCAAGTGCGGAACTCAGAATAGATCCACCCGTATGTAATTGCAGGGAACACTGTCCATTTTAGGTGACAAAACAAAACTGGAGTTGGGTGATTGGAGCCGAGGGGAGACCTGGGAAGATTCTCCAGCAGTTACCAACAAAAGTTCTACTTTTTTATATATATATTAAAAAAACCACTCACAAAATAACTGCTCTCCTGAGCTTGGAGTGTAATCCCGTCACCCCTCCTTACCTTACAACAATCTCCACCCCACAGAACCCCATGAAGGAAGAAGCCAGCAGTCCATCCTTTTCAACTGGAATGGTGGCCTGGGGAAAAGTACCTACACCTCAATCCTATTGTGTGGACAAGGCACAGTCTTGGATCTACCCTGTGCCTTCTTTTTAGGTGCAGGTGGTCATGGGCTAGAAAAAATGTCAACATTCAGATTTATAGTCAGAGTACGTACATGATATCACTTACAACCCTGGGATACTTCTTCCTTTAAGGGCAGGTAGAATTCCTACTTATTGATGATGCAAAAAACTGTACTCAATGAAAGATTTGTAAACAAAACAAAAATGTAAACGAAGAAACAAAATGCGAGCAAACTGTCTGTAAAATAAATATTCAATAATAAATAATGAACAAAATAAGAGTCTTTAAATGAGTCTTTGATTGAATTTGTTCAGGAATCTGATAGTGGAGGGGTAGCAACTCTTCGTGAACATGGCGGTGTAAGTCTTATGGCACCCATACTCTTCCCTTTAGTGAGTACAGAGCTTGTGCTGGGTGCTGTGGATCCTTGATGATTGCTGCCTTCACGTTCCATGTAGATTTTCTCGATGGCGGGGAGGGTTTTGCCTGTGATGCACTTGGCTGTCTCCATATATTTTTTGCTGGGTTTTTACTCAAATATATTGGGTGCCCCCGTACCAGGTCATGATGCACCCAGTCAGCACACTTTCCACCACACATCCATGGAAGTTTGCCAAGGTTTTCTATCTTTTTAAACTATTTTTATTGGAATTTATACCATACACTATAAAGACTTAAACAGTTCAGTGATAATATTGTGCTATGAGATTTTTAACAAAAGGAAATCATTACAAAAAAGTTTTTCCTGATTTTAAAAATAATCCAGAGCACAATCGTATTGAAGAATAGAATTAACCACAGACAAAAAAAAATCAAAACCACCTACCACTAAGCAAGGTTAAAAGTTAATGTAGAGGAATCAAGTGACAGCACAGCACCAACGTTTCAGAACATCTCTAATTCTTAAGGTTATGACAATAGTCCATAAATGGGCCCCATGTCTTTTGGAAGTTTGAATCTTTAATGAAATATCTTTTTTCTAAACTTAAACAAGACTTAATTTCGCTTAACCATTGTGTATGTGTAGGTGTAGTATTATCGTTCCATTTCATCAAAGTTGCACGCTATCAGTGACGTAAAGGATTAACGTGCCAAGGTTTTCGATGTCTTGAGAAATCTCTGAGGAAGTAGAGGCACTGACATGTTATTTTCACGATGAAGTGCATACATTGGGTCCTGGAAAGGGCCTTGAAGACAGGAACTCCAAGGAATTTAGATTTGCTCACCCTCTCCACCTTTGATACCCCAATGATCACCTATAGTTTTCCCTTCCTAAAGTCCACAATCAGTTCCTTGGTTTTGATGACATTGAGTGTGAGGTTGTTGTTGGTGCACAATTTAGCCAAGTTTTTCAATCTCCCTCCTGAATCCTGACTCATTGACTCTTTTCCTACCACTCATTTCCGTGGTATTGGCAACAAACTTTGTAAATGGTACCAAGCCACATACTCATAGGTATAAAGTGAGTAAAACAGGGGGCTAAGAACACAGCCCTGTGGTGCTCTGCTGCTGGTAGAGACGATGTAGGAAATGTTCTTACCCGTCCTGGCATCGGAAGTGAGGAAATCCAGGATCCAATTACACAGTAACTCCCAGGACTTGAAGTTGGCTGATTAATTTTGTTTTAATATTTTTTATTAAATTTAACAATAATAATCCAAAAAGTAGAAGCCTTATTTAACTAAATATAAAGAGGTAAATGGGAAAGGAAATCTACAAAAGGAAGCCATATTAGAAAATCTGTTACATATAAACTAGATATTCTAACATCAAACAAAAAAGGAAATAGTGAAGTAATCATTTAATCAGTTATAACATGAGTAATTTTAAAAGTAAATTGATACTATACTACAAATTCTACCTCCTTCTCTTCAGAAGTTATTTGGTAAATGCATACAATTTCACTCTTCTTCTTTGGCTTGGCTTCGTGGACGAAGATTTATGGAGGGGGTAAAAGTCCACGTCAGCTGCAGGCTCGTTTGTGGCTGACAAGTCCGATGCGGGACAGGCAGACACGGCTGCAGCAATAAAAAACACAAACTCACAAGACAAAATCTAAATCCATTTTATTAGAGGAACATCTGATTTCCCCCCCCCCCCACCAAATTTAGGCATTCCATCATGCCATATAACCATTGAGTGTGAGTAGGAGGGACAGCATCTTCCCATCTCATTGGTATCGAACGACTAGCAATAAGGGAGGCAAAAGAGACCACATGGGATTGAGACACAGTTACATTCAAATCAATTACCTTTGTTGATACAATTGGTTTAGGTATAGGATTTACATTAAGAAATAAAGATAAGGTACGAAAGATATCTTCCCAAAATTTGGAAAGAAAGGAACAAGACCAAAACATATGTAACCAAGTATCCTCTTCAGTCTTACATCTATCACAATTCAAAGAAATATTAGAATAAAATTTTGCCAATTGAACTTTAGAAAAGTAGACTTAAATTGTGGAAGCAAATGAAGGGCACATAAAGAGGATGAATTTACCAATTTTAAGATGGAATCCCATGAGTATCCGAGAATGAGAGCGGAAAATCTTGCTCCGATAATTTTTTAAATATATCTTACCTTGGGAATTATCCCTAGACTTTAAATAGTAATTCATATATATATATATATATATATATATAGGATATCAACTTATTTTTTGCTGATCAATTTTTAGGGGATGATAGTATTGAATGCCGAATTGTCGTTGATAAAGAGGATCCTGATGTATGCACCTTTGCTGTCCAGGTGTCCCAGGGCTTTGTGTGGAATCTGCTGTACACCTATTTCTGTGGTAGGCAAATTGGAACAGATCAATACCACTGTTCAGACAGGAGCTGAGAAGCTCCTCAAGACACTCCATCACTGTGGATGTGAGTGCCACTGATTGGAACTCATTTAGACAGGCTAGCACACTCTTCTTGGGCACAGGTATGATTGAAGCCTTTTTGAACAGTTTGACAACTCTCTACCTCACCCAAGAAATTCACTCTTGGGTTTAATTAAAGCCAAATTAAAATGAGCACAAATGTCACTTGGCACAAATGCCAAGTCTATCTCACTCTGTTTATAAAAACCAGCCAAGAAGGTTGTATTGTGACTCAATTAGATTGTGGGTGACAAAAAGTCTGATTTTTATCATTGAGGAATACAGGGCTTCTGAAATCGAGGGATAATCGAAGTTGCTCTCAATTGTGTATCATGTAAAATGTAAGTGCTTCACCACTTCGAACAATTACTATGGCTAATAGAATTAAAGAGACTCCAGTGGTTTACACTGATTGCTGGCAACATTCTGGGGAACTGCATTAACCACTTGTAATGATTACATTACTTATTTTACTTTGTTGCATCCATACTGGTGGTACTAATCGGCCGGGCCATTCAATGTTTGATGGATGTAGTCTGCACTAACCTTAACAAAAGTCGATGTGAGGATATGATCTGCTTCTGTTAATTGCTCATTAGTGTTAGCAATCATTACACGTGACTATAGTATCCAAATGTTTCTTCATGTTTTGACTTTTGTGCTTGGCCTAAGTGAATATGACTGAAAATCTAATTGGTTGTAAGTCTGTGGCTCAGACCAATGATTGAAGGAATTAGTTCACAATCATATCACAAGCACATTCATTGGAGTTTTCTCAACTGACAAGAACATTCCTTTCAAATGTGAAATGGAGTTCATCAATGGAATATGAATGAAAAAAGAATTCAAACCAAAGTAGGAGTTCCAAGGTATATGGTAGGGCACTGAGGAGTGAGGTAGAACTGAGAGATCTGGGAATACAGATACAATTAAACCTCCATTATCCGGCACCTATGGGGATTGGTGGATGCTGGATGTGCACTTGCTGGTTGCTTGAGATTGCATGTTGGGTGATCTGCAAACTAACCGCTAGGGGGCGCCAATTTTAAACCTTGGGTTTTTTAACCTAACTTTTTTATGCAATTTTCTTTTTGCCAATTGCTTGAGGCTGTGAATTGCTAGAATTCCAAATAACAGGGATTTCACTGGACATAGTGGATCAGGTCATTAGGAGCCCTTTTGACGCATTTTCTGTGTTAATCAAAACAGGAGCTGGGATGTTCTAACGAAGTTGTATAAGGCATTGGTGAGGCCAAATTTGGAGTAATGTGAGCAATTTTGGTCACCTAATTACAGCGAAGCTATCAATAAGATTGAAAGAATGCAGAGGAGATTTGCAAGAATGGTGTCAGGTCTTGAGGAATGGAGTTACAGGGAAAGGTTAAATAGGTGAGGACTTTATTCTCTGGAGTTTAGACGAATGAACAGAGATTTAACAGTCCTACACAAAATTGTGGGGCTTTGATAGGGTAAATTCATGCAAGCCCTTTTTCACTGATGTGGGTCGAGATGAGAACTAAAGGGAATGGGCTAAGGGTGAAAGGTGAAGTGTTTAAATGGAACAAGAGGGGAAACTTCTTCACGACGAGAGTGGTGAGAATGTGAAACATAACTTTCGTGGAAGGGGTGAATGTGGGCTTGATTTTGACATTTAAGAGAAATATGAATGGTACATGGGAGGTGTATGGAGAACTATTATCCGAGTGTAGCTCAAAGAGGCAAGGCGAAAAATTAGTTTGGCTTGGACTAGATGGGCTGAAGGGTCTATGGTTCAATGGTTTTGGAAGTTTGTAAATTGTGGTTCACAAATATCAATGATAGTGGACTTTGACAGTTATATGTAGTATGTATTGCAGAATTTCTTCTGTTCACACAGGATGATGAGTTAAGGAAATTCATAAAATGTGTGCATATTTGATTCATATTGCAAACCCATGCTCAGCTTATTCACAGATTGTAGAGATTTTCTTGAGGATCCCCAGTCTTTGGGCATGGTGTGTTTCATTCCAAGCTGGATGTGTTCCAAGAAGAGTTCCTGTGGTGGGAACTACGTTCCATTGGAATGGGACCCCCCAGAAGCAAAGTGTCATCTGGTAACACACCTCTTCAATGAGCTGCTTCTGTCAGTCTAACCACAGGAAGCTCATTTATTTTTATAAGATTGCTTCTCACAGTCATCAATTTGGGAGAACGAGAGAGAATGAGATGTGGCGGTATGGAAAATCTGTTGGATTCCAGATCCAGGGATGAGCAGACTCGAAATTTTGAAGTTTGGAAAATAATTAAAAAGCCATTGGGGAAAAAAAATTACATCGATTCCTTTGCTTGGGCTAACATGTTCTTCTTGTAACTTTTTTTGGCATTAAAACATCCTGGGCTTCATACCAAGGCTGTTTGTTAAAATCAAATAAAGTGAGAATTTCAATTCACAGAAGAACAATTTCAGGTTTCTTTTCTGGGATCATGCTGAAACCGACACTGCTGTTCACTGTTTCCCTGCTGAGATTTCTCACTCTTCTCAGTGTGAAACATAACGGGTGCAATGTGAAAGGCCCCGGCCAAAATGTAAACAGCACTCTTTGCGTAAGAGTTCGGCTGCACTTGGACTAGTGTCTGCACACCCTACGAAGGATGTGGCTGAGCTGGTGAGAGGGAAGAGGAGATATGCATCAGGACGTTGCTTGGATTGGACGGCTTTAGTTAGGGGAAGAGAGGAGACGGGCTTGTTTCCTGTGGAGCGGTGGTGGTCAAGAGCTGGACTGACAGGTACAGAATAATATGAGAGGCACAAATCAAAATCTTTTTCTCATGGTAGAACACAGTGGTTTAAGATGAGAAAAAAATTGTTATTTAATTTCAAGATTAAATACTGTAACAGGCACTTTCGGCCATGAGCTCCCGTTGCCCAAATACAACCATGTGACCAATTACCAACCCAGTTAATCTTTGGAACATGGGAGGAAACTGGAGCAAATCCACATAGTCACAGGAAACGTACAAACTCCTTATGAACAGATTTGAAACTGGGTCACTGGGCCTGTAATAGCTTTGCACTAGCCTCTACATTAACCATGCTGCCCAGTTATAAAGGGGATAGGAGAAATAACACAGAATAGTATCAGAAGAGATGATGAAATCAGATAGAATCTCTGTTTAAGATCCATTTCTATAGACCAGGGGTGGCCAAACTTGCTGAATGTACGAGCCACATACGATAAACTTCAGATGTTTGAGAGCCACATCAAGCCATCGTAAGCCATGCCCACTGAAACCCCCATTTGTGAGCAGTGGCTTGTATGATTCCCATCTCAGCCAACATATTTCTGTGAGCTGCACATTATATATTAAAGAGCTGCATGTTGCTCGCAGATCATGGCTTGGCCACCCCTGAGATAGGCAAAGTAAGCAATAGACAACAAGTTTGGATCAGTGAATAGGCTGGCATTAAAGTGGTGTGCCGAAGGGGCTGCTTCACTATAGGAGCCCAGGTCTCTTCCTTTCATTGAGCAAATGGATGTGCATTCTGGGAAGATAGGCTGAAGAGGGTCTCTGTGTGATCTGAGGGAGCAGGACAATTTGGTGAAGAACAATGTCTGCGGGAGGTGCATGGGAACCATGGATATCTCCAGGGTGAAGGTAAAATTTCCATCAGGTTGTCAGGGAGGTCTTTGTTGTTTCCGATTGTCTTAACTTTGGGGAAGCCCCCCCCCCCCCACCCGAGGTATGTGCTTACTCTTGCCGCTCCTGTGGACTGGAGTAAATGGCAGCATGGTTGACGTAGCGGTTAGCGCAACGCTGTTACAGCTCCAGCGATCGGGATTGGGATTCGAATCCCACGCTGTCTGTATGGAGTTTGTACATTCTCCTCAAGACTGTGTGAGCTTCCTCTGGGGGCTCCAGTTTCCTCCTACCATTTGAAATGTAGTGCGTGGGTTGTAGATTAATTGGGGGTAATTGGGCAGCATGGTCTCCTTGGCCGAATTGGTCTGTTACTGTGCTGTATGTCTAAGTTTAAAAATTTAAAGGGAGATAAAAGATCCTCTCCTTGAGAAGAGAGTGGTCTTCCTCACGCAGTGATGAGCAGAAAACTCAGGCGCACCAGGGATCACCAGTAACATCCTGGAACCTTGTTGAGGTGAGGTAAATTGATCTCCATGTGTGAACTAGCCAAGGTGAATGCATACACTTGTGTCTGTTGTAACGGGAGATCAGAAATCTCAGTGCGAAGAGAGATTGCGAGTTTTGGCACTTGAAATAGCAATAGTGAAGAATTGAAGATGATTGCTTTTCAGACCAGCAAGGTGGAAAATCTGATCGGAGATGAATTTGTAGCTTATACTACTGCTGATGTCAATTTGGGATGTTCTATGCAGGAAAATAGGGCAAATAACAAAAATTCCACCAAAAATTGTATGTAAACCTTTTAAAGACCCATAAAGACTTGTAATGTCTAACGCAGGGATTCTCAAGCTTTTGTCTTCCCACTCACATCCCACTTTAAGTAATCCCTGTGCCATTGGTGCCCTGTGATTAGTAAGGGATTGCTTAAGGTGGGACATGAGTGGGAAGGGAAGGTTGAGAATTACTGATTTAATCATCCCTAATTGACTCATTATGTGCACAGTTTCAGAACTCCAAAGGAAATGGGCCAATGACCATTTTTCTCAAGCAAAATATTTCAGTAACAATTGGGCCTAGAGCAGTGATTCTCAACCCACATCCCACCTTAAGCAATCCACAGAGCACTGATGACATAGGGATTACTTAAAGTGGGATGTGAGTGGGAATAAAAAGGTTGAGAACCACTGGCTCTAACACATACAATAAAGAACATTACATCATATTAATGGCCCCTTCAAGCCAGGATGTTGTGCCATCCAATGTAAACCTACACCATGAAAATATCATCCTTCCCAACCTGGCATCCATAACCCTCTATTTTTCTTATCAAAGAATCTTTTAAGCATTTCTGTTGTACCAGCCTCTACCGCCCCCTCCAGAAATGCATTCCAGGCACTTGCCATCCTCCTCTAAGCTTTCTTACACCCACCTTAAACAGATGTCCTCTAGCATTTGCCCCTGGAAAAAGGTTCCAGTTTTCACCCTTGGCGCTGCGTTCCGATCAAGACCGCAGCAAGATGGTGCCAGGTGCAAGGGTTTCTGTTGCTCAGAGAGACCGGAGAAGCAAGGGTTGTGATGAGATTGGATAGAGATATTTAAGATCTAGGGCGGCAGGGTTAGTATAGCGCAGCGCTGTTACAGCACCAGCGATTAAGACCGGGGTTCGAATCCAGAGCAGTCTGCGTGGGTTTTCCCCAGGGGCTTCAGTTTCCTCCTACCCTTCAAAATGTACTGGGAGGTTGTCGGATGATTACGTGTAAATTGGGTGGCATGGACTTGTGGGCAGAAATGGCCTGTTACCGGGCTCTATGTCTAAATTTAAAAAATTATGACAATTTTGGAGAAATGAAGGATTCTTTCATTTTCAAAAGGGTGGGGAGAAGAGAATGCAGATGACAAAAGATCACCTGACAAAATATCTGAAAGGGTTGTGGGTCAAGGAGATTGGTTGGCTCCTTCAGAGAACCAGTTCAAGCAGAAAAGACCAACTGGCCACAAGACCAGGAGAGAGAGAGAGGAGCAGAGTTAGGCTATTCAGCCCATCTAGTCTGCTTCGCTGTTCAAATCAGGATGGCTGTTTTCTTCCTTGCAACCCCATTCACCTGCCTTCTCCCAATGACCTTTTTACAGCCTTACTAAACAAGATCCTGCTGTACTAACAGTTTGTAATTCACTATCAAAGATATTGGGTCAGATAAGTTGTGACATTTCACAGTTTTGTTTAGTTTGAATGAGATTCCAGGTTTGGTAATATGATCAGTGTCCAGGGAGCAGGGATTATGATAAACTTTGACTGTCCTTATGAAGAACACTGCAATGGCCGTTGCCTTGAGTACCATGTAAAGCTGCTGGATCCACAGAGCTCAGAGGCACCACCAACAGTGGGGTGCTTTAAATACCATGATCCACAATGTGCTTGTGGAAGATACTTCAAGTGCTCTCCATGCACATTCTAGTGACACTTATTCCAGGAGCTGCAAGAGTTTTCACCAACCGGGCTGAGTCCTGGACGAACCTTATGGACACCAGACAGGCGTGGCAGGGTGTGCACGCCATCATGGCAACAAAGCAAAGCTGGATGGTTGGCAACAGGAGCACAAACCTTTTAGACCATCCTTGATCCCTCATCGACCCCCAGGGCATGTACAAAAAAAAAAGAATAAGTGGGTGTGCAGTTTCTGAATGCAGTAGTGAGGGGAAACTGCATCCCAAGCCTTGCTCTCCATCTCCATCAGGGAGGGGTGCTCCATCCCAAGCCCAGGTCTCCATATCCATCAGGGAGGGGAGCTCCATCCCAAGCCCAGCTCTCCATATCTATCAGTGAGGGGAACTGCATCCCAAGCCCAACTCTCCATATCAATCAGTGAGGGGAACTGCATCCCAAGCTCAGTTCTCCATATCCATCAGTGAGGGGAGCTCCATCCCAAGCCCAGCTCTCCATATCCATCAGGGAGGGGAGCTCCATCCCAAGCCCAGGTCTCCATATCCATCTGGGAGGGGAGCTCCATCCTAAGCCCTGCTCTCCATATCCATCAGTGAGGGGAGCTCCATCCCAAGCCCAGCTCTCCATATCTATCAGTGAGGGGAGCTGCATCCCAAGCCCAGCTCTCCATATCAATCAGTGAGGGGAACAGCATCCCAAGCCCAACTCTCCATATCCATCAGTGAGGGGAGCTCCAGCCCAGGCCCAGCTTTCCATATCCATCAGTGAGGGGAGCTGCATCCCAATCCCTGCTCTCCATATCCATCAGTGAGGGGAGCTCCATCCCAAGCCCAGCTCTTCATATCCATCAGTGAGGGGAGCTGCATCCCAAGCCCAGTTCTCCATATCCATCAGTGAGGGGAGCTGCATTCCAAGCCCAGCTCTCCATATCCATCAGTGAGGGGAGCTGCATCCCAAGCCCAGCTCTCCATATCCATCAGTGAGGGGAGCTGCATTCCAAGCCCAGCTCTCCATATCCATCAGTGAGGGAAGCTGCATCCCAAGCCCAGCTCTTCATATCCATCAGTGAGGGGAGCTGCATTCCAAGCCCAGCTCTCCATATCCATCAGAGAGGGGAGCTGCATCCCAAGCCCAGCTCTCCATATCCATCAGTGAGGGGAGCTCTATCCCAAGCCTTCGATAAGGTCCCACATAAACGACTGGCTTCCAAAATCAAGGCTCATGGGATTGGGGGCTAAGTATTGATGTGGATTGAGAACTGGCTGGCAGGTAGAAGACAGAGAGTTGGGATAAATGGCTCGTTTTCTGAGTGGCAGGCGGTGACCAGTGGAGTACCACAGGGATCTGTACTGGGACCCCAGCTGTTCATAATTTACATTAATGATCTGCATGAGGGGATTGGATGTAATATCTCCAAATTTGCAGATGACACTAAGCTAGGAGGGGTTGTGTGTACTGAAGAGGGGGTCAGGAAGCTCCAGTGTGATTTGGATAAATTGAAGGACTGGGCAGATACATGGCAAATGCACTACAATGTGGATAAATGTGAGGTTATCCACTTTGGTAATACAAACCGGAGGGCAGATTACTATTTGAATGGCAATAGATTAAGAGATGGGGAAGTGCAGAGAGACCTAGGGGTACTTGTACATCAGTCTCTGAAGGCAAGCATGCAGGTACAGCAGGCGGTTAAAAAGGCAAATGGTATGTTGGCCTTCATATCAAGAGGGTTTGAGTATAGGAACAAGGATACCTTACTGCAGCTGTACAGGGCCTTGGTGAGACCCCACCTGGAGTATTGTGTGCAGTTTTGGTCACCTTATCTAAGGAAGGATGTTCTTGCAATGGAGGGAGTGCAGAGGCGATTCTCCAGGCTGATACCTGGAATGGCAGGAATGACTTATGAGGAAAGATTGCGCAAATTGGGATTGTACTCGCTGGAGTTTAGAAGATTGAGAGGGGATCTCATCGAGACATAGAAAATTCTGGCAGGACTGGACAGAATGGATGCAGATGGGATGTTTCCAAGGATGGGAAAATCCAGAACCTGGGGCCATGGTTTGAGGATAATAGGCAAACCATTTAGGACCGAGATGAGGAGGAATTTCTTTACCCAGAGGGTGGTGAATCTGTGGAATTCATGGCCACAGAGGGCAGTAGAGGCAGGTTCATTAAATCTATTTAAGAGGGAATTAGATCTATTTCTTCAGTATAAGGGTATTAAAGGTTACGGAGAGAAGGCGGGGACGGGGTACTGAACTTTAAGATCAGCCATGATCTCGTTGAATGGCGGAGCAGGCTCGAAGGGTCGAATGACCTACTCCTGCTCCTATCTTCTATGTTTCTAAGCCCAGCTCTCCATATCCATAAGTGAGGGGAGCTCCATCCCAAGCCCTGTGGGTCTGCTGTTCTGTTTCGCCTCCCCACCGTGACTATCTCTCATGAAATATAGGGACACAAAAAGGTGTTGAATATTATCTTGGAATTCAACATAAAAGTGTTCAAACTTGTATATTATGTAATTTTTACTCTCTATATTGTATGTTTCATGGTTTAAAAACAATTTAAAAAAAAGCATTCAAACTTACTGAAATAAGTGGAAATACAGTAAATGTACAGCTGTTAGTTCACTGGCCCCACTCCAATAACTACGAGTCTCTGGATTAGTTGGCACCATTGGAACTGACGGGGCCGGGATACTCAGCCCAGCGTGGCCACAACCCCGGTTTTTATTATGTGCTTAAAAATAAAGCTAAGGCTAAGCTAAAATGTTTTAAAGTGTCACAAGACTACAATGCCTAATGATGAATAATGTAATGAATATGTTTATTGAGTATTTTTTTTAAAATAGACCATACGCATAAAGAAAACCCAAGTCAATTCATCCTTGTGGAAATGGGCATTACAACTGTCCACTGTCATGTGATGCCAACTAATAATAAACTATTCTAATGATTATTATCTTTGTTTCAGTGAACAGAATATAAAATAGACAACAAAAACTAATTATGCATAAATTAGAAATGTGTATCAGCAAGTTGTATTTTATGTATTTTCATTTCTTATATGAATCTCAACGTTTGACCCCATAAGTTCAATCCATTCCCCCCCCCCTTTGACCCCTAGGCATTTATCAAGCCTTTAGATGGTCCTATTGACCCCCCCCCCCCTCCCCAGGGTCAATATCAACCACTTTGGAGGCCCCTGGTTGTGAAGGTATATGGATGAGAAGAAGATGGAGGGTTATGGGCATTGTGCAGGGAGGTGGGACTAGAAAGGGGTGTTTGGTTCGGTGCGGACTAGAAGGGCCTAATGGCCTGTTTCCATGCTGTAATTGTTATGTTAAGAAGAACACATATTGATAATGATAATAAGTTTATTGTCACACATATTGTACAATGTACACTTGTACTGACATTCTTATTTGCTGCAGCCAAACTAGTACATGTAAAGAAAACTGTTATTGTAAATTAAAATGGACAAAAAAAAAATCCGTGAGACAAATAGTAAATACTCATAATCATCATCAAGGAGAAAAGTGATTTGCAACAGTGCAGGCAGTCCTTTTGCGGTTTCCGAGAGGTCCCTGGTCCGTGTAACAAGGGGAGGATCAGCTGTTTGAAAGAAACTCTTCTTGAACCTGGAGGTGCTGGTTTGTAGGCTTCTGTGCCTTGCGTCTGACGCCAGCGGCAAGAGAAGGTTGTGACCTGGGTGATTGGCCTCCTTTATGATGTTAACTGAATCCTTGAGGCAGCACATCAATGGATGGGAGGTTGGAGCCTGTGATGGACCTGGCTATGTTTGCCACTTTCTGCAGCCTTCTGCATTCCTGGGGATTCGAATTCCCAGAGCAGGCTGCGATGCAACCAGTCAGGTGCTTTCTACAGTGTACCTGCAGAAGTTTGATGGAATATTTTAATGACGTCCCAAATCACCTTAGTCTTCTTCAAAAGTAGAGGCTTTGGTGTACCTTCTTCACAGATACCTTGATGTGCTGGTTCTAGGAGAGGTCCTCCCAATGTGGACTTGCAGGAATTTGAAGCTTATGACCCTTTCCACCGCCGTCCCATCAATGCAAATGGGTGTGTGGTCACTTGGCTGAAATCTACAATAAGCTACGTGGTCTTAGCGATATTGAGAGCAAGATTATTGTTCTGGCGCCACCCAACCAGGTCCTCGATCTCCATCCTGCATTCCAACTCATCATTTCCAGTTAATGGATCAACAAATCAGCAAATTTGTAGATCGAATTGGAGCCAAACTTGGCTATGAACTCACGAGTGCACAAGGAGTAGACCAGGGACTAAACTCACAGTTCTGGGGTGGTCCTGGGTCGATGGTCAGTGAGGGAGAGGTGATGCTGTCGATCCACACTGATTGGGGTCTGCCAGTGAAGAAGTCGAGGATCCAGTCGCAGAGGGACAGGAAGAAGCTCAGATCATTTAGTTGGTCATGAGTTGTGCTGGTATGATGGTGTTGAATGCTGAACTGTAGTCAACAGCCTGACTCAGGTGTTCCTATGGTCCAGGTGATCTAACTACCAGCCTCTGCTCCTACTGTCAATCCACCTGGATGACTCAGCCTGGACTATTTATAATCTGTCCTTTTGGTCAAGCCATCCGTGCTCAGGATTCTCTCCACTGAATTAACGCGGATAATCTTCCAATTACTTTTCAGCAGCATGATTGCTCTCTTTTTTCCTGTGTCGGACTTTATGTTTCAGAAATAAAATCTTAATTTCACTCTGGTTCTTAAAGGTGGCTATAATTCAGCTTTCGAGTCAGGATTGAGATTTCTTCACTGTTCCTGGGAAGCTAAAAGAACCAGCTGCTCCAATTTGTTTTCTTTAGTGCCATAATTGTCCAAACCCAGGACCCACCTCCATTAAATGTTTTCCCATTATCCTTTTCCAGTGCTATGGTAAAGGAGAGTTGTGATCACTTTCTCTGAAATGTTTGCTCACTGGTTCATTTCCCAACACCAGATCAAGTAAAGCCTCTCCTCTGGTTGGCCTATCTAAACCTTCCTGAAGACACTGAACAAATTCCACTCCATCCAAACCCTTCATTCTGAGATGGTGCCTATCAACATTAGGCAAATTAAAGTCAGCCATACTTATTACTTCTGCACCTTTCCAGAATCTGCCTCCCTATCTGCTACTTGATGCCTCTGTTATTATTGGAGGGTCTATAATATACACTAGGTCGGGTTACTGCCCCCTTTCTGTTTCTGAATTCCACTGACACCAACTCCGTAGACAATCCTCTCCACTGGAGCTGTGCTCATTTCCTTGATCAGCAATGCCTCTTCCCCACCTCTTTTACCTCCATCCCTATCCTTAAAACATCTAAGAAACACCTCAAGCCTGGTAAGTTGAGCACCCATTTCTGCCCCTGAGACAACTAAGTTTCTGTAATGGCCACAACGTCGCAGCACCACGTATTGATCCACCCTCTGAGATCATCTGGCCCTATCCCTTATATTTCTTGCATTAATGTACTTAGATTCATTTGTGTTCTCATGTTTCCTTAATTAGGAAATCATTGTTTTATATTGTATTATTTTAAATGGTCCCAGTTGCAAAAAGAGGCTGTAAACATGCCATTCAGAGTTTGGAATGTGTAATTATTTTCTGTTATGGTTCTTCTTAAATTCCTTTCACTCCATGACAAAATGCTTCTTAATGGGCAAGGGAGTTCAGCAAGAAAGTTTGCAGATGCTGGAGTTGAGTGCTCCACATAAACATGCAGGTAGTAAAGGGTGATCAATATTTCAGGCCTTTCCTCCACCTCCACGCCCCCTTCCCTTCCTTCTCCTCCCAGAGAGCTACCCTCGGCAAGCTCCCTATATCACTTCACCTCTTTCCTCTTCTACCCTCCTACCTGTTAGCCTGTGCTTCTCCCCCTTCCCACTCCCCAACCTTCTTATTCAGACACATATCTGTTTTTGCTTATTCCTGACGAAGGGCCCAGTCCTAAAGTACTAGTGACCCTTTTCTTTAACATATCTGTGCATTGTTTTCATAAGCAAGTGTCTGTTCTCTGAGTATTGGATAGGTGCATCAGTGTGGGTATGACAAGGAGTGTGGGTATGACAACGGCTCTGTATACGCTTATCTTTGTGAGGTTTTTCAGTTGGTTGTTTTTCCAGACTCTTTTGTAGAGTCTTCCAAAGGTGCTATTTGCCTTGGCGAGTCTGTTGTCTATCTCATTGTCGATCCTTGCATCTGATGAAATGGTGCAGCCGAGATAGGTAAACTGGTTGACCGTTTTGAGTTTTGTGTGCCCGATGGAGATGTGGGGGGGCTGGTAGTCATGGTGGGGAGCTGGCTGATGGAGGACCTCAGTTTTCTTCAGGCTGACTTCCAGGCCAAACATTTTGGCAGTTTCCGCAAAGCAGTAATGTGCATCAGTAATGTAGTGGTGGATGATTGCTTCTCAGGCTGGAGGCCTGTGACTAGTGGACCATTGTTGTTTGTCACCTATATCAATGCTGGGACCATTGTTGTTTGTCATCTATATCAATGATCTGGTTGATAATGAGGTAAATTGAATCAGCAAGTTTGCAGATGACAGTAAGATTGGAGGTGTTGTGGATATCTACAATCACAATTTAATGCAGACAACTGTGTGAGGTGTTGGATTTTGGAAGGACAGAGGGATCTGGGAATACAAATACATAATTTTTGCAGTGATTCATAAACTGCCGTCCATATCATCTTACAGTCAGGTCGTTTCAATGTCATCTGCCAGCAGAATGACTGAACCTTCCTTGATCTCCCTGCCTAAAGATATTTTATGACAAGAGAATATGGCATAAGATAAGAAAGAATATCAAATTAGTAAAGAGCAACCTACTGATCACAGGGTTTCACTTGATTTAAAAAAAAAACGAATAAACCCTGCAAGTGGCCACAGTGCTTAACACTAATATAAACAAAACATTCTCTGCAGCCATAATGCTGGAGAATGAGAGTTTCTCAGAAAGAGATATTAAAACATACATCCTAGAAGGCTGAAATATCACGAATGACAACATTGTTTGCTCAGGAAGCAAAGGAATGCAGGATTGGAACAGACAGGAAATCGATCAAAGTTTCGAATTAAATTTATTATCAGATTAGTTGACAATTTATTTTTGGTATTTCAGGATGCTACTGTTTTGAAATATCAGCCTGAGTTAAAATTCAGAATGTTTAGGTTGTGCCTGATAAAACTTGCATCGGTATCAGTAATCAAGAAATAAATAGGCTCTTCTTCCAAATTGTGAGTGTCGATGTTAACTACAGATCTGCCACTTTCAATATTACTTGCTCTGATGAATTCAACCTTTGTGTTTTATATTGTGTCAAACCCATTACAGCACAAGAACAGGCCCTTTGGCCCATCAATGTGCAGAAATATTTATTCTACCTCATCTCATTGTCCTGCACCCAGATCATAGCCATCCCATCCATATATCTTTCCAAACCACTATCAAATGTTGAAATCAAACCCAAATCGGGCACCTCCCCTTGGCAGTTCATTTCACACTCTCACCACTTTCTCAGTGAAGAAATTCCCCCTAATACTCTCCTTGAATATTTCACTTTTCACCCTTAACCTATATCCTCTTGACCAACCTCAGTGGCAAAAACCAGCTTGCATTTACTCTGTCTGTACCCCTAATCATTTCATAATATACAATATTATCCAATGCTCATTCTCCAACGCTCCAGGAAATAAAATCCTAACCTGTTTATCCTTTCCCTGTGACTCAACTCTGCAAGTCCCAGCAATATCTTTGTAAATCTTCTCTGCACTATTTCAATCTTATTGATACCTTTTCTGTTGTTAGATGACCAAATCTGTACACAATACTCCAAACCTAGCCTTGCCAATATCTTATAAACTTTAACAGAACATCCCAACTCCTGTAGTCAATACTTTCATTTATTAAGGCCAATGTGCCAAAAACATTCTTTAAGGCCCTGTCTACCTATAATGCCACTTTCAAATAATTCTGCATCTGTATTCCCTCTGTCCCACCACACTCCTCGGTGCCCTACAATTTACGGTGTGTCTCCTATCTTGGTTAATTCTCCCAAAGTGTGTACCTCATACTTATCTGCATTAAATTTTATCTGCCATTTTGCAGCCTTTTTTTTTAACAGCTGGCCTAGATCCCTGTGATATTACAAAGTTATTCTTAATTGTTAATGAGCTTGCATTTCATATTTAGTTGATCCTGGGCTGCCACCATTCCTCAGGTCACCTGATCTCTCTTGCTTCATTCAGCTTCTTCCTCCAATCAGCTTCTAGCTATGGCCTCCCACCCTTCTTTCAAATTGTAACTGCTCCCATTTTCAGACTGTAACTATATAATTGAGTAAAGCTTGGAAAGAAACCACCGTTTTTTCATTCTCACAACAATGTAATTGACAAGCATGGAGGCCCAAGTTCTTAGACATCGACCCAGCTCACCAACAGCTGCCAAGGGGTGGTGACACTGGCATACGATTTTCATGAACTACGTCGACGACTATGAGGACAAGATACCGAACATCATTAGGCTGTGTGAGTTGCAATGTCTTCGAATACATGGGATGTGACTTTGCTGTCTCTAAGTTGGACAGTTTATATATGAAGACTCCCAATGAGGTTTTTGCCAGACATTTACTGGCTATCAGTTGGCAGAAGCCCAGAGAATCATTAATGATTTCTTCAGGGAGTGGGAAAAGTTGAAGAGAAACTGTGATTTTCGAGATCATAGTGCGGAGCAGTGCGGTAACGAGGCGATGTGTGACGCGTTCATTGTTGGCGTTGCCTCACCTGCAATGTGCCAGCATCTCTTAGAAAACAAAACACTGGACTTACAGACTGCTTATTCCCAAGCTATTGTGTTAGATGTTGCTCAGTGCAATACTGATGCTACCCTGGTGGCCCATGCACATGAAGTAGTGAACCCTGAACCATCACAGGTACTGCAGGTATGAGAGAAGGATTCTTTAGCAGGGCCACCTGATAACCTTCCAGTTGCTCTTGAGCTGTGGCTGCCACTTGTCATAAAAAATGGAAATGTTTCTTCTGTGGTTTCTCTTACCATTCACGGGATAACTGTCCAGCGCGCAAGGCTACTTGGAATAAATGTGCCAAGAAGGGACATTATGCCCGGGTGTGCAAATTCAAGGCCTCACCAAGCTCAGTGGCAACCGTGGTCAATTCTCAGCTACTGGCTACACTTACTAATATGCCGCAAGGACTCGCTCTAGCCCCAACCTTTGTGAATGGTAAAAGGTTTAGTGCTCTGTTGGATTCTTTAAGGGAGAAACTAAAACTAAAGGTTCAGCCATCCAGTAAAGACATTACTATGGCTTAGAAAAGTTTAAACACCAGTTACCAAGGATATATTGTTGTTGTCCTAACTCTTAGTCTTAATAGCCAGTTATACGTTCCTACACGACTGGGTGTATTGAAGGACTCAAGTTTTGACTTAATACTTGGCCAGGATTTCCAACGTCTGCATCTGAGTATGAAATTTGAATACAGAGATCCCTTGTCTGAGCTGACCGTGAATGGTCCTGATCATTACCGTGCACTGAAAGCAGCAAAAATAGAAGAGCCACCCCTTTTTCCAAACTTATCTCCAAGCTCTGCCATCTTACCAAATTGCTGTCAAATCAAGACACTTTAACAAAGATGGTCAGGACTTCATTGCAGAGGAAATTCACCAATTACTTTCAGAAGGCATAATTGAAACGTGCACATCACCATGGCGATCCCAAGTGGTAGTAGTGAAGGATCCTACCCACCAATACAAGAAGCGAATGTGTGTGGATTATTCACAGACTATCAATCGATACACGGAATTGGATGCTTACCCCTTGCCAAAAACTGACAAAATGGTGAACGAACTTGTAAAATATAGTGTGTTCTCTACCTTCGACCTGAAAAGCACCTCCCAACAAGTGTCACTGAATGAGTCAGATAAGAAGTATACAGCTTTTGAAGCCAATGGATGTTTATACCATTTTTGTAGGATTCTATTTGGAGTCACAAATGGGGTGGTCGCCTTCCAGTGAGCTATGGAGAAGTTTGTTGGAGAAGAAAATATGCAAGGTGCCTTCCCTTACCTTGATAATATCACTATTTCTAGACATGCACAAGAGAGACCTGATCAAAATGTAAATAAATTCCTAAAGACCATCCGTCAGAGGTGATTCAATGACTGGAGTCTGTGAATTCCATTAATACCCTTGGATACTGTGTGGGGAATGGTCTCATTAAGCCAGATCCTAAGAGACTTTGCCCACTACAAGAGTCTCCTCCACTAGAAAATTTGTGATCCTTAAAAAGGGCCCTCGAGGTGTTTGCTTATTATGCCAAATGTATTCATAGATTTTCTAACAAGATTCAACCAATGATAAATACAGAGACATTTCCAATGAAGGAAAAGGCCCTGGAATACCTTTGACTTACTAAAGGGAGAGTTGGAGGAAGCCACCCTGCACTCATTGGATGAAAACATCCTTTGAGGTAGAGAGCGATGCATCTGATGTGGCTATTTCTGCTGTCCTTAACCAAGGAGGATGGCCTGTTGCATTCATGTCAAAGACGCTACAAGGAAGTGAATTGCACAACCACATTGTAGAGAAAGTGACTGCCATCATTGAGGCAGTATGCAAATAGAGTCACTACCTGGCACGGAGTCACTTTTGCTTGGCCACTGATCAGAGGTCAGTGGCCTTTATGTTTGACGGTGAAAGGCGCACAAAGATTACCTTCTTTATCAGGAATGGAGGTTGGAACTTGCAGCATTTAGGTACACAATAAAGTGAGAAAGAGAATGTGGTCCCTGACACATTTAGTCAGGCATGCACTTATTCAGCCTTTACTGCCTCCACACTCACAGACATTCATAACAGACTTCGTCATCCACGACTAACTCAGCTGCTGCATTTTGTTAGAGCAAATAATCTCCCCTTTGCTACAGATGTCAAGAAGACTTGTGCTTCCTGCAGGGTGTGATAGTACAGATTCTATCACCAATGTGTATATGTACAGATGGTAGTGTTGGATGACTGTGATTGGCTGAGAGTGTAGCCACACCTACTGGCAGGTCTTAAAAGATTGCTCCTAGCCAGACCAGGTCATTCTGGACCGGTCGACCTACTTGTGATATGCTCCAGTCTTTTAGTTAATAAAAGCCTTGGTTTGGATGAACAAGCCTTTGGTTCTTTTGACGCGCACTGCACAGGGTCTGTGTTGAACTAAAGCTTCAGTTCTACCACCCACCAAGAGGGACTCATCAAAGCAACAAAACCCATGGAATGGCTTAGTATTGATTTTAAGGGCCTCTTGCCTACAGCTTCACATAACCCATATCTACTTACAGTAGTTGATGAATGCTCACGCTTCCCTTTGCCTTTCCATGTCCCAATATGCAGACTACAACAGTGATCAGATGCCTGGATCTGCTATTTAGCCTATGTAGAATGCCACCCTGATCGAAGCACCACCTTCATGTCTAAGGATCTGAAAGATTATCTCTCACAGAAGGGGGTTGGCACAAGTCATACTACCCCATCCCACCCAATCAGGAATGGACAGGCAGAGAGGATCAATGGCATCATATGGAAGGCAGTCCATTTGGCCCTTAGATCATGTAACCTGCCCGAGAAGCCTTGGGAGCTAGTGCTTCCTGAGGTACTACACTCCCAAAGATCACTATTGTGTGCAGCAACAAATATTACACTCCATGAATGTTTCTTTTGCATTCCAACACCTCTCATCCCATGGAAATTCACTGCCCTCCTGGCTAATGACCCTTGGACCCAATAAGAAGGTTTGTGAGGGCTAACAAGAACAAACCACCTATAGATCAAGTTGAACTCCTTGTCAGTAATCCAACATATGCAATCATCAGGTACCCAGATGGATGGGAATCTATTGGGTCTGTTCATGACTTGGCTCCTTGTCCAGAAGCCCAGGCAATCCCCATATCTCCTATTGTGGAACAAGATATAAGAAATTTGGTGGTACCAATACTGGAGGAAGAGGAATATATGAAATGCCATGCTGTGGAGAATGATGAAGCAGTAGCTCCATAAGAACTAAGGAGATCCGGACGTGTACCAAAACCTCCCATTTGATATGGATGGGAGTAGTCCCGTAAAGTGTTGCTTGATGGTTTTTTTTCAGGAGGGAAAAATATATTACAAAATTATTCTTAATTGTTAATGAGCTTGCATTTCATATTTAGTTGATCCTGGCTGCCGCTGCTCTTCACATCACCTGATCCCTCTTCCTTCAATCAGCTTCTAGCTGCTGCCTTGTGCCTTTCTTTTAAATACTAACTGCTGTCATTTTCAGACTGTAACCATACAATTGAGTAAAACTTGGAAAGCCGCCACTGTTTTTCAATCTAATAACATGCATCTGTATTCCCTCTATTCTACCACACTCCTCAGGGCCCTACCGCTTATCGTGTGTGTCCTACCTTGGTTAATTCTCCCAAAGTGCGAACCTCACACTTGTCTGCATTAAATTTCATCTGCCATTTTGCAGCCCACATTTTTTGTAACCGCTGGCCGAGATCCCTCTGCAAACTTTCCTTGCTTTCTCCACACCTCCGACCTGTGCGTCGTCTATTAATTTGCTGATCCAATTTACCAGTTTATCATCCACATCGTTGATAGAGATGACAAACAACAATGGATCTAGAACCGATCCATGAAGCACACCACTGGTCACAGGTCTCCAATTAGAGAGAGGCAGTCCTCTGCCACTACTCTCTGGCTTTCCCTGCAAAGCACATACTTAATCCAATTTACTACCTCATCCTGAGTACTAAATTTTCTCAACCCTCCTCCCATGTGGGTCTTACTAATGACAACATCCACTGCCTTACTTTAAACCTTCCTTGAAAAACTTTTAAGATTGTTTAGACATGTTCATTCAGTCCCGAGTACTCTTGAGACACCTTCCAATTACATACCCACTACTGATAGCAGGCTCACCGGGCTATATTTTCCTGAATTATTTTTACAGCTTTTTTCTTAATCAATGGAACAACATTAGCTTTCCTTTAATCCTCTGGCACCTCACCTGTGGCTAAGTACATTTTAAGTGCCTCTGCTAGGGCTCCTGCAATATCTTGTCAGGACCTGGGTATTTATCAAGACAGCAAGCACGTCCTCCTCTTCTGAAATCCATAAAGGATCCCCTGTTGTTTTGCCTCCCTTCTGTAGACTCTTATGTGCATCTCCTGAGTGAATACAGATGCAAAAAAATCCATTGAGGATCTTTCTGATCTCTCTTTTTGTTCCATGCATGGATGACTATTCTGGTCTTCAAGAGAACCGATGTTGTCTTTTACTGTCCTTTTGCTTTTATTATATCTGTAGAAGCCCTTGGGATTTTCCTTTTTCTTGTAAGCCAGAGCCTTCTTTTTGACCTCCTGATTTAAGTGTTAAGCATTTCTTATACTACTCCTTCTTCGCAAGCCCTCCTGTCCCAGTCTAAGTCAACGAGAAAATCTGCCGATGCTGAGGTCTAGCACGTGACACAAAAGCGCTGGAGAAACTCAGCAGGGCTCGCAACGTCCACGGAAATTAAAAGGCAGTCGACGCTTCGAGCCTGATCCCTTGTTCGAGAGTGCTGAAAACCAGGCGGACCCCTGAATAAGAAGGTGGGGGTTTAGGCGTCCGAACTGGAGAGGGCGTTGAATTGAGGTGCTGTTTGCCATTGGTGCCTGTCAATCAGCACTTGGTGAGTTTGAGCTCAGCAGTACTGCCAGGAGAAAATCTCTTATCAGGTGTGTAAAAAAAGAAGCATTAAAAACTACCAGGCTCTTCATCCTTTCTTCTCTACATTGATCATAAACTACTCCAGCACCACAAAAAGGCCTGACTCCTTTTTCCTGCGGTATTGCAACTATGAATATTTCAAAGGGTCCTTTTATTGCCACATAATAACATATTAAAATGTATTAAACATGATATACTTCAACTTTTGTCTGACAAAAGGCAAACAGTAAGTCACCATCAGCATTGCCTGATGCCCCTAACAATAGGAGAGAGAAAAGCAAAAGAGTCCTTTCAGAGACGCTGAATGTCCGTGGATTCACCTCAGCCGCACAATCTCCATTTCAAAGCATTGGCGACCAAGCTGCAGATCCAAATCTCCAATGTGATCAGGAAGTCCTCAGTAACTTTAGTGAGCCCTTCTTGCCCTCAACGTCACTCCTGAATCCCGGTTCCAATACCGACGAGCCAGTCTCCAGCAGCCCGCAGCCTGCGTGGGTCCTCCAGCCGAGAGGCCCTCACTGGTCTGCTGCCATGGTCACCCTCTCAACGGTGGGGGACGGAGGCAGTTGTTCTCCCTTTTCTGATGCCCTGTGGTGGTCTGCTGCTCCTCTGGAGTCTGGAAGCTTCAAGGTACGATGCCCAGCACAAGCACCACCATCTTGGGCACAGAACTTCCTGGGCACAGGATTTAAAAAAATACCATCAGCTCCTTTAATAGCCCTTTTAAAGTCTGTATAGAGCCATCAACATTATGAGCGATCAATAGTGCTGTGTCTCTGGTGTCAGGTCTGCACTTGCATAGCGCTGACATTACAGCAGCTCTTGTAAGTGCCAGTGTTTTTTAAAATGTTTTATCATTCTTTTGTATTTATTGTCTATTTTTAATTTATTGTATGTTACTGTCATTGTTTTTTTTTAACGAAGTACCTGTTTGGCTGCAGCAAGAATATCTATATATATCTATAGATATCGTATGATGTGAATGGCATATTTGACTCATCGTCATTACTACTAAACATGGAAGCAGTGTGGGACAAAATGGCCCAGCATGTCTGCTCGGCCATTCAACAAGATAATATTCGGCCCTTTACTTTCTGCCGATAGCCCTGAAGTTAAGCACTGATCGCTGTTTCATGAACAAAGTTTGTTCACTCAAAAGACGACAAGTGAACAAGATTTTCTCATTGACTTGGACTGGGACAGGAGGGCTTGCTAAGAAGGAGTAGTATAAGAAATGCTTAACACTTAAATCAGGAGGTCAAAAAGAAGGCTCTGGCTTACAAGATAAAGGAAAATCCCAAGGGCTTCTACAGATATAATAAAAGCAAAAGGACAGTAAAAGCAATTATCTGCTTTTTTACAGGAGATAGTTCAGAAAAGGCAAACAAATGGACATGTCATGTAACTGATCTGCCTGACATCACTTTAAAAAGAAATGCACTCAGAACTGCAGGGCCCCTCCTGGTCTCACTGTCTTCAGAATGTGGGCTTCTGGCACACCCACAGGAGACTTCAAGACAGCTGGAGAAGAGCTGTGAAGCAAAATCAGATGGATTAAATTAAATAATTGCATTGATTTGGTCATCATGGCAAGGTGAAAGAAAATGTTCAAACAGAGCCTTCAAAGTTCCTCTCCTTAATAGTCTAAACAGGGGTGGCCAACCTTTTAATTTAGACATTCAGCATAGTAACAGGCCATTTTGGCCCACGAGTCTGTGCCACCAAATTGACCTACACCGCTGGTTTGTACTTATGGGCATGCTCTATGTCTAAACTAAAAATTAAAAGTGAAAAGGTTGGCCACCCCTTCTAAAGCAAGAAATGGTTCTGAAAATTGCAGCTTATCTGAGTGCTCAACATTATGAACAGTCAGATCATTTTTCTTTACTCTCCGTCCTCAGGGCCTGCGCACTCCCTGTTGGTACTGGAACTGTTCACGTACCAATGAAGGGGGTCAAATGGGCCATTTGAAACTGGAAAATTCAACGTGATGATTTCTTCAAAAATGACCTGCGAGGTCCACCTCCTTTTTGCAGCAGACTTTCGGAGGACGAAGGTCGACTACTCTCCATTTCGCATCAATGGCTACATCGTATAGAGCACATAGTTCCTTGGTGTGCATGTGAAGTACGACCTACTCTTGACCAACAACATCTCGTCATTAGTCAGGAAGGTGCAGCAGTGTCTACACTTCCTAAGGAGGTTTATGAGGGCAAGAATACCAACCCCCATATTGACAGTATTTTACAAGAGCACAATTAAGAGAGTCCTGTCTGGCTGCATCATTGGGTGATGCAAAGCATCGAATTGGCATTCGTCACAACAGCTGAGATGATTACTGGGATCTTCCCTTTCCTCCTTAGATGACATTTACTGGGAGAATTGCTTAAATAGAGCTTAAAGAATTATTGAGGACCCTCTCCATCCAGCACACAGCATCTTTGACCCACTACCATCAGGAGAGAGAAGAGTGCTTGTGTGTTAGTGCTCAGAAGTGCAATGATTTGTGCAATGATCTGGCAAGTGAAGGAACTGGGTAATGGTGTCTTCCATTCTCCGCAAGCTGCCTCATGCCAGTTCCTGATTATCAGGTTCCAGGACTTACTCATCGCTCACTCCAAGGCCTGTGATCGCCCACTGCCTAATTCGTCTCCCCATCACACTTCCAATGGTCTCTGCAGAAATTCAGTTGTTTACAAATGCCAGTATAAAGTTGCATCTGTACCTCTGCAGCCATCATTAAAATTATTGGCATTTTTAAGTATTTGCAACATTTGATAGGTTTTTTTTCACTCAATCCCTTCAATATTCATTCACAGCAAGATGAAGCCCATCTTTCGGGCATAGCTACTCACCTCACAACGACACTGTTGGTTGGTCAGACAGTTCCCCCTCACCCTGCAGAAGTCCCTCCTTCAGCCTTTTGTCACCCCCGCCCTTGGTTTCAGCAGTGTCCCTTTCCCTTCCAGATTTCGAGTTCACCCTATGGTAGAGCAAACGGCCTCTTTCTGTGCTCTCTGACTCCATGACTCCACACGTATTGTCCATCTCTTCTTGCAGAGTATGCTATCAAAATTTAGGTTCCAAACACTGGACTGATTAGGAAGTCGCCTCTGTTTCACAGAGGCAGCATTTGCTAACGTGGGTCCTGGGACGGAGAGTGGGAAGCCGCTATCTTTGATACTGCTGCAAATTTTAAAAGCATCTTTTGTAAGCTGTTTGCAGAATGGATTGACGCTGATATCAGTAATCTCAACAAGTGTGGATCAGATCTATTTCTGGTTCTAATTGCTCCATGCAAGTGCTTCTTATTATTTATCCATGGGCTGATGAAATGAAGCATGCCTTTAACAATTAAAGACCAACTGCTAGATATGTATGTACCCACACTCCTGTTCGGCTCCGAATCATGGGTCCTCTACCGGCACCACCTACGGCTCCTAGAACGCTTCCACCAGCGTCGTCTCCGCTCCATCCTCAACATCCATTGGAGCGCTTACACCCCTAACGTCGAAGTACTCGAGATGGCAGAGGTCGACAGCATCGAGTCCACGCTGCTGAAGATCCAGCTGCGCTGGATGGGTCACGTCTCCAGAATGGAGGACCATCGCCTTCCCAAGATCGTGTTATATGGCGAGCTCTCCACTGGCCACCGTGACAGAGGTGCACCAAAGAAAAGGTACAAGGACTGCCTAAAGAAATCTCTTGGTGCCTGCCACATTGACCACCGCCAGTGGGCTGATAACGCCTCAAACCGTGCATCTTGGCGCCTCACAGTTTGGCGGGCAGCAACCTCCTTTGAAGAAGACCGCAAAGGCAAAGGAGGAAAAACCCAACACCCAACCCCAACCAACCAATTTTCCCTTGCAACCGCTGCAATCGTGTCTGCCTGTCCCGCATCGGACTTGTCAGCCACAAACGAGCCTGCAGCTGACGTGGACTTTTTACCCCCTCCATAAATCTTCGTCCGCGAAGCCAAGCCAAAGAAAAGAAGAATGTAGACAGAGAATCCGAACATTTTGCCATGATGACTGATAATCAGCTTTTGTGATTTTGTTGTGTAAGAAAAAAACTGTTCAAGTCAGTAATTAACCGAGACTGGAAGTACAGGCAGTCCCCGGGTTATGAACGTCCGACTTACAGATAACTTGTACTTACGAATGGACTGCGGCGGCTTCAGCGGTTTGTCGGCTGGAGGAAGGAGAATTTCATCTGCCATTTTAAGTCAGATCACGCTACCTCCCTTGATGCCTACTTCAAGATATTGACTCCAGTAGTTTTATGTGTATAGAAAGGTAAACTATATATCAAGACCGACATTTGACTAATTGATGCGAAATAAGAACCATATGTACCTGTTCCGACTTACCTACAAATTCGACAAAGAAAGGATCACATTCGTAACTTGGGGGATACCTCTAGTCACACTTCCCAGTGCTGAAGACCTGCTCCCCTGAAACATGATATGGAACCAATCCATTGAGAGGCACAGTGGATGTAATCCTCACCACATGGTCACCCAGGGATTAATATTAACACAAATCCATTACAATGGTGAATTTTATCACCCAGGTCTTCTTGGATGATAAAATTCACCATTGTGATGGATTTGTGTTAATATTAATCTTTAAAGTTAAAATGTTTTATTATATATTTCTTAGTAAATTTAGTTTTTAGGTGGACAGGGCTATTTACATTTTACAGACACCACAGACTTTTATACACAGATACCATTTTGAAAGTCAAAATGTCTGTTAAGCCATTGCTCTGCCGGAAGTCGTTTGCTTAAGAAGACTGCTAATTTGGATCTGCAAACATCATAAAAGTCTTGTGACTGTTCTCCATTGAGAACAATAGGTGTTTGCTGGAGAAACAGTGATTTAAATACAATACTCTGATCTTATACTTATATTGTTAGATTGGAAATTTAGAGGCAGCTATTCAAACAAGTTGGAGTTTTAATTCAGTGGTCAGTAGACAGGCCAGAGTCTGTGTGCTCATAATTCATACGTTTGAAGTGGGTCTAAGTGAGCAGAATGCTTTTAGCGTTATATTTGTGAAGTAATTACAAAAGGGCCATTTGCTATGCTTTTGGAGAAATGAAATACAAACTGAAATTATGCCATGTCTCACGTGGTGAGACTTTTCAGAGAAAGATATAACTGAAAAGGGGCATTTTGAGAAGAAGATGCCTAGCCATCCTGTCGGTAACACAGGTTTGAAGGGGGCTTGACCATCCTGTAAGTGAGACAGGATTGAAATGCAATGTTCTCTTTATGAAAAGGAGAGCACTGGAGAAGTGATTTTGAAGAATTTAGCCACTGCACTGTCTCTTTGGAAATAAAGACCGATTTCTACCGTGTCTATTTTCATATGAACACTTCAGATAGCCCTTGTCTGGGTTTGTGAAATCATTGTGGAAGAAAATAACCACTGTCTCTTTGGAAAAGAGGATAGATTTTTTTAATTTTTTTTATATTTTTTATTTTTCACACCATAAATCACATTAACCATGATACACACTTTTTCTTTTTCACACATATACAGTGACTTTTTCTCCTCCCAAGCCACCCCCCCATCCCCCCCCCCATCCATTTTAGGTATACAATCTAGGTTACATTAAACCAGTCAGACAATGTTGTCACTCAACAAAAATACACCAGAAATTCTACTGAGTCCATTCTTTTCTTTCCTTCTCCTTCCATCAACTTAGGTAATGATTGTCCCCGGTAGGTTTTCGCTATTGTATTTAATGTAAGGCTCCCATATTTGTTCGAATATTTCAGTATTATTTCTTAAACTATATGTTATTTTTTTCTAATGGAATACATTTAATCCCCATTGGGTAAATTTAGAAATTAAACCGATACAAAATTTTTCAATTAGCTCTGTTTTGGGAGCTGCTCTCCCTTTTACTCTTACTAAATTATATAAACAAATTGATAATCCAATGGCTAAACATACACTACGTATATGGTTTCAATTCCGGAGATTTTTTGGCCTAAGTAATTTTATCTTGGAAACTCCTATTGTACTAAATTTCCTTTTTCATCCCTCTCTAATTGATCAAGCTTATTTACTCTGGAAAGTTAAAGGTATAACATGCTTTTCGGATTTATTCTTGGATAACTCTTTCATGTCATTTGAACAATTATCCATGAAATATGATTTACCTCGATCTCATTTCTTTCGATATTTGCAGATTAGGAGTTTCTTAGTTTCGACTTTACCCTCTTTTCTCAATCGGGAGACTACGACTGTTTTAGAGGATATACTATATTCAAAATTCCCTCCAAAAGGTGTGATATCTAAATTATATAATATAATTACAAAAATAAATTCTGGGACTTTTGAAAAGTTTAAAAATGATTGGGAAAGAGAACTCAACCTTCATATTTCTAATGAAAATTGGAATAAAATTCTGCGACTGGTAAACTCTTCTTCTCTATGTGCAAAACATTCACTAATACAGTTTAAAGTTGTTCATAGAGCTCATATGTCTAAAGATAAACTCCATCGCTTTTATTCTCATATCGATCCTATATGTGATAAATGTCAATTGGAAATAGCTTCCCTTACACATATGTTTTGGTCCTGTCCCTCTTTACAGAATTATTGGAAGGAAATTTTTTCCATTATATCTACTGTTTTGAATATTGATTTACAACCACAACCCATTACTGCAATTTTTGGATTACCTATGATAGATTTGACTTATTTATCTCTTCCTGCGGATCGTATGATTGCTTTTCTTACACTAATGGCTAGAAGATCTATACTATTAAATTGGAAAGAGGTAAATCCTCCCACTGTTTTCCAATGGTTTACCCAAACTATACTATGTTTAAATTTAGAGAAAATTAGAAACTCTGTCTATGAATCCCCTTCTAAGTTTGAGTTAACCTGGCGACCATTTATTCAATATTTTCATTTGTGGTGAGTTGATCTGGCTCTGTTTTCTTTCTATGATTATGTATGATAATTGGGCTGTAAGATGAGATCGGAGTGATCGGCGTGGTTTAGCTATATCTGTAGGTTTTTTTAAAGTTTTTTTTAATTCAGATTTGTTTTTTCTTCTTTTTTGGGGTTTTTTTTCTCTTTTTTCATATATTGTTATTAATTATATCTTTTTTTTAGAGAGATAGTTCACACCCTAAACTGATCAAAAAAATTTTTTTTATGATATATTTTTATTCTGTAATATTATTGTTTAATATCTCTGTATTAATTCATTACTTACTATGTATTTTTTTTATATCTCTTTGAACTGTATGTGTTTATAAATTATAATAATAATAAAAAGATTGAAAAAGAAAGAAAAGAAAGGAATACATTTATTCATTTCTATATACCATTGTTGTATTTTCAAATTATCTTCCAATTTCCAGGTTGACATAATACATTTTTTTGCTACGGCTCGAGCTATCGTAACAAATCTTTTTTGTGCATCTTCCAAATCAATTCCAAATTCTTTGTTTTTTATGTTACTTAGGAGAAAGATCTCTGGATTCTTTGGTATATTGTTTTCTGTTATGTTATTTAATATCTGATTGAGATCTTCCCAAAATTTTTCTACTCTCTCACATGTCCAGATTGCATGAATTGTTGTTCCCATTTCTTTTTTACATCGAAAACATCTATCAGATACTGTTGGGTCCCATTTATTTAACTTTTGAGGTGTAATGTATAGTCTGTGTAACCAGTTATATTGTATCATACGTAGCCTCGTATTTATTGTATTTCTCATCGTTCCAGAACATAATTTCTCCCATGTTTCCTTTTTTATCTTTATATTTAAATCTTGTTCCCATTTTTGTTTAGTTTTGCCATTTGTTTCCTCATTCTCCTTTTCTTGCAGTTTAATATACATATTTGTTATAAATCTTTTGATTAACATTGTATCTGTAATCACATATTCAAGGTTACTTCCCTCTGGCAAACTCAAATTGCTTCCTAATTTATCCTTCAAGTAGGATCTCAGTTGGTAATATGCCAGCGCTGTATCTCCAGTTATATTGTACTTATCTCTCATTTGTTCAAAGGATAAGAATCTACTTCCTGAAAAACAATTTTCTATTCTTTTAATCCCTTTTTTCCCATTCTCTAAAGGAAAGGTTATCTATTGTAAAAGGGAGTAACTTATTTTGCGTCAATATTAGTTTTGGTAATTGATAATTTGTTTTATTTCTTTCTACATGAATCTTCTTCCAAATATTGAGGAGATGATGTAATACTGGAGAAGTTCTATGTTGTACCAATTTTTCATCCCATTTATATAATATGTGTTCAGGTATCTTTTCCCCTATTTTATCTAATTCTAATCTCGTCCAGTCTGGTTTTTTCCTTGTTTGATAAAAATCTGATAGGTATCTTAATTGTGCGGCTCTATAATAATTTTTAAAGTTTGGCAATTGTAAGCCTCCTTGTTTATACCATTCTGTTAATTTATCTAGTGCTATCCTCGGTTTCCCCCCTCTCCATAAAAATTTCCTTATTATTTTCTTTAACTCTTTGAAGAATTTTTCTGTCAGTTGTATTGGCAATGCCTGAAATAAGTATAATGTCCTTGGAAAAATGTTCATTTTAATACAGTTTATGCTTCCTATTAGTGTTAGTGGTAAATCTTTCCAATGCTCTAAATCGTCCTGTAATTTTTTCATTAGTGGATAATAATTGAGTTTATATAATTGGCCGAGATTTTTGTTTATTTGTACACCTAGGTATCTTATTGCCTGCATTTGCCATCTAAATGGAGATTCCTTCTTAAATTTTGAGAAATCCGCATTATTCATAGGCATTGCTTCACTTTTATTTACGTTTATCTTGTAACCCGACACTTCTCCATATTCCTTCAATTTCTTATATAATTCTTTTATTGATAGTTCTGGTTCTGTTAAGTACACTATAACATCATCTGCAAATAGACTGATTTTATATTCCTTGTCTTTTATTTTTATTCCTTTTATATTATTATCTATTCTTATCAATTCTGCTAGTGGTTCTATAGCTAACGCAAACAATAAAGGTGATAGTGGGCATCCCTGCTGCGTTGACCTGCTTAAGTTAAATTGCTTTGATACATGTCCATTTACTGTTACTTTCGCTAACGGTCCCTTATATAATGCTTTAATCTAATTAATATACTTCTCCGGTAAACTGAATTTTTGCAATACTTTGAACAAATAATTCCATTCTACTCTGTCGAAGGCCTTCTCTGCGTCTAAAGCAACTGCTACTGCAGGTGCTTTATTTCCTTCTACTGCATGAATTAAGTTAATAAATTTACAAATATTGTCTGTTGTGCATCTTTTTTTGATAAATCCAGTTTGGTCTAAATTTACCATTTTCGGTACCTGCTCTGCTAATCTGTTTGCTAATAGTTTAGCTATTATCTTATAATCTGTGTTTAGCAAAGATATTGGTCTATTTGACGCTGGTGAGAGTGGATCTTTCCCTTGTTTTAGTATTACTGTAATTATTGCTGTTTTACATGAATCTGGTAAGCTTTGTGTTTCATCAATCTGGTTGATTACATCCAGGAGGGGCGGAATTAATAAGTCTTTAAATGTTTTGTAGAATTCTATTGGAAATCCATCCTCTCCTGGTGTCTTATTATTTGGTAATTTTTTTATTATCTCTTGTATTTCTACTGTTCCAAATGGTTCTGTTAATTTATTTTGTTCCTCTATTTGTAGTTTTGTTAGTTCAATTTTAGTCAAAAATTCATCTATTTTGCCTTCGTTCCCTTCGTTTTCAGTTCGGTATAATTGTTCATAGAATTCTCTAAAGTTTTCCTTAATTTCTTTTGGATTATATGTAATTTGTTTGTCTTTTTTCCTTGATGCCAATACCATTTTCTTAGCTTGTTCTGTCTTAAGCTGCCATGCTAGGATTTTGTGCGTTTTTTCACCCAGTTCATAATATTTCTGTTTTGTCTTCATTATATTCTTCTCTACCTTATATGTTTGTAATGTTTCATATTTTATTTTTTTATCCGCCAATTCTCTTCTTTTAGTTGTATCTTCCTTCATTGCTAATTTTTTTTCTATATTTACTATTTCCCTTTCCAACTGCTCTGTTTCCTGATTATAGTCCTTCTTCATCTTGGTTACATAACTTATTATTTGCCCTCTAATGAATGCTTTCATTGCATCCCATAGTATAAACTTATCTTCCACTGATTCCGTATTTATTTCAAAATACATTTTTAATTGTTTTTCAATAAATTCTCTAAAATCCTGCCTTTTAAGTAGCATGGAGTTTAATCTCCATCTATACATTCTTGGAGGGATGTCCTCTAGCTTTACTGTCAATATTAAAGGTGAATGGTCCGATAGTATTCTAGCTTTATATTCTGTTTTTCTTACTCTATCTTGCATACGAGCTGATAACAAAAATAGGTCTATTCTTGAGTATGTTTTATGTCTAGCCGAGTAATATGAATATTCCTTTTCCTTTGGGTGTTGTTTCCTCCATATATCCAAAAGTTGCATTTCTTCCATCGATTTAATTATAAATTTGGTTACTTTGTTCTTTCTGTTAATTTTTTTCCCAGTTTTATCCATATTTGGATCCAAATTCAGGTTGAAATCCTCTCCTATTAGTATGTTCCCTTGCGTATTAGCTACCTTCAAAAAGATATCTTGCATAAACTTTTGATCTTCTTCATTAGGTGAATATACATTAAGTAGATTCCAAAACTCCGAATATATCTGACATTTTATCATTACATATCTCCCTGCTGGATCTATTATTTCCTCTTCTATTTTAAATGGCACATTTTTACTAATTAATATAGCCACTCCTCTTGCTTTTGAATTATACGATGCTGCTGTTACATGTCCTACCCAATCTCTCTTTAATTTCTTGTGCACCAATTCAGTTAAGTGTGTTTCTTGGACAAATGCTATATCAATTTTTTCTTTTTTCAGTAAATTTAGTAGTTTCTTCCTTTTAATTTGGTTATGTATTCCATTAATATTTAAAGTCATATAGTTCAACGTAGCCATTTTATACTTTGTTTATCTTCCCTTTCCGTTTTTCCATCATTACCTTTCCTCCTTTTCCATTTCTGTTTTCTTATTTTAAACCCTTTATAAGACAACATTCCTAAAACATCAAACATTTTCCTTATTCTCCTATTTATACCTTCTTTAGCCCCAATCTCCCCTTCCCCTCCTGAGTTGTCCTTTATCCCTTGTCGGACAACCACATCTCCCCTCTCCATTTGGGTTTGCGAATTCATTCGCAAGCGTCAACTGATTTTGCAGTGACCGCTATTCCCCCCCACCCAGCCCCCCCCAGAAAAGATTTCACTTTTCATATGTAACAAAGGTCACTCTTTTAATTCCCTCCTTATTCTCACTATTCCATTTCCTTCCCTTATTAATTCTTGTCTATACTATCTATATTTTCCTCTAAGTACAGATACATTCACGTATGCACATTATACCTATACACTCTTATACCTCTTTACCCACATACATATCAATCGTGATCATTTTTACTCTCATTACACGTCTTCATCCCTCAGTCTATTTTGTAATTGTTCTGCAAATTTTCGTGCGTCTTCTGGATCCGAGAATAGTCTGTTTTGTTGTCCTGGAATAAATATTTTCAATACCGCTGGATGCTTTAGTATAAATTTATACCCTTTCTTCCATAAAATCGCCTTTGCTGTATTGAACTCCTTTCTCTTCTTTAGGAGTTCAAAACTTATATCTGGATAAATGAAGATTTTTTGCCCTTTATACTCCAGTGGCTTGTTGCCCTCTCTTACTTTTTCCATTGTCTTCTCCAGTACCTTTTCTCTTGTAGTATATCTTAGGAATTTTACTAAAATAGATCTTGGTTTTTGTTGTGGTTGTGGTTTAAAGGCCAATGCTCTATGTGCCCTTTCTATTTCCATTTCTTGCTGTAGTTCTGGACATCCTAGGATCCTAGGGATCCAATCTTTTATAAACTCCCTCATATTCTTGCCTTCTTCATCTTCCTTAAGGCCCACTATCTTTATGTTATTTCTTCTGTTATAATTTTCCATTATATCTATTTTTTGAGCTAACAGTTCTTGTGTCTCTATAGTTTTTTTATTAGATTCCTCTAATTTCCTTTTTTAAGTCCTCTACCTCCATTTCTGCTGCTACTGCCCGCTCTTCCATCTTGTCCATTTTCTTTCCCATTTCTGTTAAGGTCATATCTATTTTATTCATTTTCTCTTCTGTGTTGTTTATTCTTCTTCTTAAATCATTAAATTCCTGTGTTTGCCATTCTTTAAATGACTCCATGTATTCTTTAATAAGAGAAAGTATATCCTTTATCTTGCCTTTCCCTTCTTCTTCTATTTCACTGTACTCTTCCTCTTCCACTTCTTCTTCCTCTGGGTTGGCCATCTGTTGTTTCTTTGTTGCCCTTTTCTTCTCTTCTTTCTTGTTTCCATTGTCTTCTGTGTTCTCTTCTTGCTGCAGGTGTTCTGCAGCTGTCGTTGCCGGCTGTGGAGATCGACTCCCCAGCTGGTCCCCGCTCCCGTCGGTGTGTTTTTTTTCATGCGCGGTTGCGCACTTTTACTCGGCTCAGCGAGCCATTTTTGTAGTCCAATTTCTACCGACCTGAGGGAGCGGGTTTCTCTCTCCACCGCGGGCCTCTTCGGACAGGTAAGGCCTTCTCCTTCTTCCTCCGTTGTCTTCTCTTCCTCTCTTCTTACCGTTGATTTCGATTTTTCTTTTTTTGTCGCCATCTTCTTTCCACCTTTTTCTAACTTTTCTTTAACTTTTATTTCTGTGCCTTTGTGTTTTCCTTTGTTTTTTCCGACTTTTCTGGAGAGGGCTGGAGTTCACCGTCCGGCCACTACTCCATCACGTGACTCCTCCAAGAGGATAGATTTTTCATGTGGATCACAGATTCCAAAATCTCCACGCAAGGGAGAGAAAATCAATCGTATGAAGAAACGTTGCTCTGAAAACAACTTTACAAAAGAAATTTTTAAAGAGGTCCTGATGACTTCATGCTCCAAAATACTCCATTATTGCCTTTGAGCAACAATTTAAAGGAATTTGATGCCTCACACTTACTCCATAACTGCTTTTGAACAGCAGTAAAGCCGTTGAGTTTCAACACAAAAGCTTTCTGAGACTGAATTTCAAAATCATCTCTTCAGAATCAAGCTTAAGCTGTAATGGTTTGTGGGTTTTAACGTGCGCACGCACACATTTGTGCATTGTGGGGTGGAGTTAAGTCAGAAATGTTATACGATTAATAATTAATAATAAAAATTATTGTTTTGAAAAATACCATTGTCTTGGTCATCACGTAACACCATAAACTTCAATGGTTGAGGAAAAGACCTTTTGAAGATGTCAGAGCTTGGCTGAAGCGTATTCAGCAGTTTGCCCTGCACTTGCTAATCTGCAATGGTTGCGTTTCAAGTTCCTTCTCAATGTAATGTCTTTTTTCACTTGGAACCCTCTCCAGCCCCAACGACTTTTCCAGATTCTTGTGCTCCTCTACATTTCAGGGTGATCAAGAACAATAATTAACTCTGAGCAGCATACTTTCAGCTATCGAGCCTCTGGACTCCAGAATTCACTTTCTACGCCTCTCTTAGAACTGATGTCATTGGCCAAGTTTTGGCAATTTGCACTTTATGTGTAAAGCTTTATTTCCTGTGAGCTACGGTGTGAAAGATTGATATATAAGTTTGCTCCTGGAGCAAAAGATTTGATTGCCGTGGTTTTCTTTTTGAAAATTGTTCCAATTTGGATTCAACCCCACCTAGCTGAGGCAGAAGATTTACTGTAAAATCCAGTATACAAATCACATCCTTGAATATTCCTGGAATATTTCCATGGGCAGTGAGAATGCTGAATGATCAAAAGAACCGTTCACACTAACCACTGAGGCTCTTATATGTACAAAACAATATTGATTTATTTGTCTCAGTGAAATACTTGTCCTACATATGTATTGTTTGTCTGCATGTGTGTTGTATCTGGTTGTGTGTCTGTGTGTTTTGCACTGAGGACCAGAGAACACTGTTTCGTCAGGTTGCTCTTGTACAATCAGATAGCAATAAACTTGACGTGATGACATGGTTAGCATAGTAGTAAGTGCAACACCTTTACAGCACCAATGATCGGGACCGGGGTTTGATTCCACGCTGTCTGTAAAGAGTCTGTGTGTTCTCCCCATGTCTGCATGGAATTTCCCTAGGTGCTCTAGTTTTCTCCCACCATTCAAAAAGTACCGGGGATGTAGGTTAATGGGGCGGCACAGACTTGTGGGTCAAAGGTCTTTGAGCGTACCAGCCAGCGGCCCTTGACGTTGACTAGTTAGGAGTTGACCTGCAGGAAGTCTGGTCCAAGGAGAGGCTGGTGGACATCTACTAAGACAAATTGGCAAGTGAAGCACTATCATAAGGGACAAAATCCCAACCAAATTCTTATGAACTGGGATGTCATTGTAAGTCTCTTGTCTCTTGTCTCTTTGGGAGTTGAGAAGTCCAGAGAGGATGAGCAGATGTGGGTTCTTGGGGGTCGCTGTCTCGGAGGATCTTTCCTGGAGCCTGCGCCCCAGTGGCATCATGAAGAAAGCCTCTACTTCCTCAGGAATTTGTGGAGGAGCTAGTGGAGTTGTTCAAGTGAACCGGTACAGACTTGAAGGGCTGACATGGCCTGTTTCCGTGCTGTAAACGGTTATATGGTTATATGGATATATGGTTAAAATGGCCTGTTACCATGCTGTATGTTTAATAATTTAAATTTGACTTGAAAACAGAGGTGCACAATAAATACTCCTTTATGTGTTATCCCCACACTCAGCTCCTCATGAGCCTCAGCATCTGAAAATTTTCAAAGAATTGAATTTATTTTACTTCTGAACCAACCAAATAATTTATATCATTTGTTTAGAGTAAGACATGCAAAAGCCAATGCAATGATTATCCAACTGGTGGACCAGGCATAACGCTCACTCAAAATAGTCACTGGGGTTCAGTGTGATTAATGTAGGCAGGGGGGTACACCCTGCTGTTCCACTGATTGGAGCAGACAGCCTCTACCTACTGATTGGAGCACATGGCCTCTATCCACTGATTGGAGCAACTCTACCCACTGAATAGAGCAGCTGGCCTCTACCCATTGATTGGAGCCAATAGGCTATATCGACTGATTGTAGCAGACGGACTCTACCCACTGATTGGAGCAGATAGCCTCTACCCACTGATTGGAGCAGATGGCCTATACCCACTGATTAGAGCAGGTGGCCTCTACCCACTGATTGGAGCACATAGCCTCTACCCACTGATTGGAGCAGACAGGCTATACCCACTGATTTGAGCAGACGGGCCCCCTGATTGGAGAAGACAGGCTATACCCACTGATTGGAGCAGGTGGCCTCTATCCACATTGGAGCAGACTGGCTATTTCCACTGATTGGAGCAGGTGGCCTTTACCCACTGATTGGAGCAGACTGACTATATCCACTGATTGGAGCAGGTGGCCTTTACCCACTGATTAGAACAGATGGGCTATACCCACTGATTGGAGCTGATGGCCTCTATCCACATTGGAGCAGACTGGCAATTTCCACTGATTGGAGCAGGTGGCCTTTACCCACTGATTGGAGCAGACGGGCTATACCCACTGATTGGAGCAGGCGGCCTCTACCCACTGATTGAAGCGGGCGGCCTCTACCCACTGATTGGAGCAGGTGGCCTCTACCCACTGATTGGAGCAGGTGGCCTCTACCCACTGATTGGAGCAGGTGGCCTCTACCTACTGATTGGAGCAGGTGGCCTCTACCCACTGATTGGAGCAGGTGGCCTTTACCCAATGATTGGAGCAGACGGGCTATACCCACTGATTGGAGCAGGTGGCCTCTACCCACTAATTGGAGCAGGTGATCTCTACCAACTGATTGGAGCAGGTGGCCTCTACCCATTGATTGGAGCAGATGGGCTATACCCACTGATTGGAGCAGGCGGCCTCTACCCACTGATTGGAGCAGGTGGCCTGTACCCACTGATTGGAGCAGGTGGCCTCTACCCACTGATTGGAGCAGTTGGCCTTTACCCACTGATTGGAGCAGGTGGCCTTTACCCACTGATTGGAGCAGGTGGCCTGTACCCACTGATTGGAGCAGGTGGCCTCTACCCACTGATTGGAGCAGTTGGCCTTTACCCACTGATTGGAGCAGGTGGCCTTTACCCACTGATTGGAGCAGGTGGCCTCTACCCACTGATTGGAGCAGGTGGCCTCTGATTGGAGCAGGTGGCCTCTACCCACTGATTGAAGCAGGTGGCCTCTACCCATTTATTGGAGCAGGTGGCCTCTACCCACTGATTGGAGCAGGTGGCCTCTACCCACTGATTGGAGCAGGTGGCCTCTACCCATTGATTGGAGCAGGTGGCCTCTACCCACTGATTTGAGCAGGTGGCCTCTACCCACTGATTGGAGCAGGTGGCCTCTACCCACTGATTGGAGCAGGTGGCCTCTACCCACTGATTGGAGCAGGTGACCTCTACCCACTGAATAGAGCAGACGGGCTATACCCATTGATTGGAGAAGGTGACCTTTACCCACTGATTGGAGCAGACGGGCTATACCCACTGATTGGAGCAGGTGGCCTTTAGCCACTGATTGGAGCAGATGGGCTATACCCACTGATTGGAGCAGGTGGCCTTTATCCACTGATTCGAGCAGATGGGCTATACCCTCTGATTGGAGCAGGTGGTCTCTACCAACTGATTGGAGCAGGTGGCCTCTACCCACTGATTGGAGGAGGTGGCCTCTACCCACTGATTAGAGCAGGTGGCCTCTACCCACTGATTGGAGCAGGTAACCTCTACCCACTAATTGGAGCAGGTGGCCTCTACCCATTGATTGGAGCAGGTGGCCTCTACCCACTGATTTGAGCAGGTGGCCTCTACCCACTGATTGGAGCAGGTGGCCTCTACCCATTGATTGGAGCAGGTGGCCTCTACCTACTGATTGGAGAAGGTGGCCTCTACCCACTGATTGGAGCAGGTGGCCTTTACCCAATGATTGGAGCAGGTGGCCTTTACCCACTGATTGGAGCAGATGGGCTATACCCACTGATTGGAGCAGGTGGCCTTTATCCACTGATTGGAGCAGATGGGCTATACCCTCTGATTGGAGCAGGTGGCCTCTACCAACTGATTGGAGCAGGTGGCCTCTACCCATTGATTGGAGCAGGTGGCCTCTACCCACTGATTTGAGCAGGTGGCCTCTACCCACTGATTGGAGCAGGTGGCCTCTACTCACTGATTGGAGCAGGTGACCTCTACCCACTGATTGGAGCAGGTGGCCTTTACCCACTGATTGGAGCAGGTGGCCACTACCCACTGATTGGAGCAGGTGGCCTGTACCCACTGATTGGAGCAGGTGGCCTCTACCCACTGATTGGAGCAGTTGGCCTCTACCCACTGATTGGAGCAGGTGGCCTCTACCCATTGATTGGAGCAGGTGGCCTCTACCCACTGATTTGAGCAGGTGGCCTCTACCCACTGATTGGAGCAGGTGGCCTCTACCCACTGATTGGAGCAGGTGGCCTCTACCCACTGATTGGAGCAGGTGACCTCTACCCACTGATTGGAGCAGACGGGCTATACCCACTGATTGGAGCAGGTGGCCTTTACCCAGTGATTGAAGCAGATGGGCTATACCCACTGATTGGAGCAGGTGGCCTTTATCCACTGATTGGAGCAGATGGGCTATACCCTCTGATTGGAGCAGGTGGTCTCTACCAACTGATTGGAGCAGGTGGCCTCTACCCACTGATTGGAGGAGGTGGCCTCTACCCACTGATTAGAGCAGGTGGCCTCTACCCACTGATTGGAGCAGGTAACCTCTACCCACTAATTGGAGCAGGTGGCCTCTACCCATTGATTGGAGCAGGTGGCCTCTACCCACTGATTTGAGCAGGTGGCCTCTACCCATTGATTGGAGCAGGTGACCTTTACCCACTGATTGGAGCAGACGGGCTTTACCCACTGATTGGAGCAGGTGGCCTTTACCCACTGATTGGAGCAGATGGGCTATACCCACTGATTGGAGCAGGTGGCCTTTATCCACTGATTGGAGCAGATGGGCTATACCCTCTGATTGGAGCAGGTGGTCTCTACCAACTGATTGGAGCAGGTGGCCTCTACCCACTGATTGGAGCAGGTGGCCTCTACCCACTGATTAGAGCAGGTGGCCTCTACCCACTGATTGGAGCAGGTAACCTCTACCCACTGATTGGAGCAGGTGGCCTCTACCCACTGATTGGAGCAGGTGGCCTCTACCCATTGATTGGAGCAGGTGGCCTTTACCCATTGATTGGAGCAGATGGGCTATACCCACTGATTGGAGCAGGGCATTTGCTAGAAGGACCACAGCAGCTGAGGAAGGGAACTTGCTGTCACCTCCTCTGGAGCCATCAGGAATGGCCAGCAATAACCCCATCCCAAAACAAGAATCAAGAGAATAGCACCGATTTGGGGAGGGCGGAGTGTTAATTTCAGTCACAGAGGGAATGGGAGAGATGTCCTCTACCTGTTCGGAGCCAGCACTGTATGAGCAGATACTATGCAGGTTAATGTTAGGAGTCAACTCCAGGGGACTTGCCCACTGGGTAACCAACACAGTTACACAGGACATAAGATGTGTCTCCAAGTCTGCTCTACATTTCAACTGCCCATTCCTCCACGTCTGACCAATCTCCGTCAATGGGGATTCACATCTAACATTCCCTCACATTTCAGCACCTCTGTAAACCTCACCACCGTCCACATTTGAAACCTTGGTCACCCTTTTAACCACACTCACCTCTTCTCCAGATGCATCCCATGACAGGCAGGCTTTCCACTACTTGTGGTTTACAGCCGGAAGGAGATGGGAGGAGTTGACAGCGAGGCAAAGCAAACTCCATGGAGGTTTGAGAATGTCCACTGCTGAGCTTGTGAGCAGAGGAGGGCTGTAAACATCGAGGGTGACACCCTTTTAATCCAAATATTCCTCCTCTCACCCTGTTTCATCTTTCATTCACATTCCCGGAAGCCTCTTACTTTCTAACGCTCATTCCACAACTGTCTCACCTGTACTTTAGAGTTCCATGCTGTCTTGGAAGGACTGGAAGGAGAAGGAGACACACTGTATTTAAAATGTCCTTAGCCACGGGTGAGGTGCCAGAGGATTGGAGGGTAGCTCATGTTGTTCCGTTGTTTAAAAAAGGCTCCAAAAGTAAACCAGGAGATTCCTGTCAGTAGTAATTACTGTCAAAAGAGATTACTGTCAGTCGAGATTACTGTCAGAACCTGATGTCAGTAGTAGGTTAATTATTGGAAGGTGTTCTGAGGGATCGGGTATACGTATTTGGACAGCCAGGGCTGATTAAGGATAGTCAGCATGGTTTTGTGCGTGGTAGGTCGAGGAGGTTACCAAGAAAGTAAATGAAGGAAAGGCTGTGGATGTTGTCTACATGGACTTTAGTAAGCCCATTGACAAGGTCCCACATGAGAGGTTAATTCAGAAGGTTCAGACACCAGGTATCCGTGGAGAGGTTTAAACTCGATTTGAAATTGGCTGAAGGGCAGAAGATGGAGGGTGGTCGTGGATGGTTGCTTCTCAGACTGGAGGCCTGTGATTAGTCATGCGCCTTAGGGATCAGTGCTGGGACCATTGTTGTTGGTTGTCTATATCTGGATGATAATGTGGGAAATTAGATCGGTAAATTTTCTGAGGACACAAAGATAGGAGGCATTGTGGACAGAGAGGAAGATTTTCAAAGCTTGGAGAGGGATCTGGACCAGATGGAAAAATGGGCCAGAAAATGGCAGATGGAGTTTAATGCAGACAAATGTGAAGTGTTGCATTTTGAAATGACCAAACCATGGTAGGACAAGCACAGTAAATGGTCGGGCACTGAGGAGTGTGGAGGAACAAAGGGATCTGGGAGTGTAGTCACACAGTTCCCTGAAAGTGGCATCACAGGTTGATAGGGTTATAAAGAAAGCTTTTGGCATCTTGGCCTTCATAAATCAAAGTATTGAGTACAAGAGTTGGGATATTATGGTGAGGTTGTATAAGACATTGGTGAGGCCAAATTTGGAGTATAGTGTGCAGTTCTGGTCACCTAAGTACACGAAGGATATCAATAAGATTAAAGGAGTGCAGAGATTTACTAGGATGTTGCTGGATCTTCAGGAGTTGAGTTACAGGGAAAGATTAAACAGGTTAGGATTTTATTCCTGGAATGTTGAAAAATGAGGGTGATTCGATAGAGATTTACAAAGTTATGAGAGGTATAGACAGAATAAGGTGAGTAAGCTGTTTCCACTTAGATTGGAAGAGCTATGGCTTTAGGGTGAAAGGGGGAAAGGTTTAGGGGGAACATTAAGGGGAACTTCTTCACTTGAGAGTGGTAGGAATATGGAATGAGCTACCATCTGACATGGTAAATGCAGGCTCACTCTCAAGTACTAAGAATAAATCAGATAGAATCATGGATGGGAGAGGTTTGGAGGGTTATGGACTGGTTGCTGGTCAATGGGGTTAGTGGAATAATATTTCAGCACAGACCAGAAGGGCTGAATGGCCTGTTTTCTGTGCCATAGTGTTCTTTGATATCTATTCTATGACGTCTGTGTAGGTGGTGTCCTGTTTCCAGTCTCGGCTCAGACACAACCCATAACACAGAGATGGGAAGCGACTTGCAATGATTCACAGTGCAAGAGCGCAGGGTTCCGTGAACTGATACAGCCAGTGTCACCTTCCTCATCGATCCCAGCAGATGTCACCAGTTCAAATCAATTCTGAAAAGCACCTGCAGAAATATCGGAAGAGAAGATAAATGAAGCGTAAGTTGCTGATGAGCCTTAAGGTGGTTGTTCCCTCCTTCTGGTTGATCAAGTTCAAGTTTATTTTCATCTGACTGTACATGTACAGCGGTAAAGCTCAAAAGTCTGCAGACACTGTAATTGCAGTAAAAGCACAAAGCTGGAGAAACCCAGTAGGTCAAAAATTGTACTTTATAGAGCAAAGATTAAGATATTACTTTATATAGCAAAGGTTAAGTCGCCCTTGTTTGGGTGCGTGCCCACAGTTTGCTCACACCTTGATGAAGGGCTCAAGCCTGAAACATTGGTTATGCATCTTTATCTTTGCTCTATAAAGTACATTGTTTTACCTCCCTAGTTTCTCCAGCTTTGTGATTTACTTTTACATGAAACGGTGTTTCTACGAACCATGGTGCCCACAGTCTAAATTGTTGGTGCATAATGTCCAATTGATTTCCAAGCAACCTGAACATCATGCGTCCAGCTTGACAGTTCTGACTCGGGGGGGGGGGGGGGGGGGGGGGGGGGGGGAGGGGAAAGAGGAATGTGTGCAAGGAACATCAAGTTTTAAAGGAACAGGAAATTCCAATGTGGATGACCAGTGATCAGGAGCACTTTTGCAAAAAGAGCCAAGAAAAGTTGTGTTGACATGGCTGGTGTGAAAGAGGAAGGGACGTGCAATGAGCAGACTACATTGATCCTGTACAATCTTCAAATGTGAGGGAAAAAGTCATAATACATCTACTGATTTCTTTATACAATGAAAACAGCAAATACACGGAATTGATCAGGCCTGCGTAGCAGCATTTCATTATTACAAGCTGCTGAATGTGTGCCTTTCATGTCAGATGTATTCAGACAGCCCAGTGTATTTTTCAGACATGCTGTAGGATGTAACATCTCCATGAATTTATTTAAAGATGCGCTTCAGAAATTGTAGCTAGATCCCTGAATCTTTCATGCTTTTAACCACACAATGCAGATTTTAAATGGAAACATCCCACTGGATTGGATTGACTCTCTCCAAAGATCAAGGCTGGTCAAGGTCAATACAAGAGATATCGGTTTGCCGCTGTATAAATAATGGCACTCACCAGCAAGAGGCCAGCTGAGCTCCTCCAGCATTTCGGTGCACTTACCTCAATCACAGCATCTGCATCCTGTCGTGTTTCCTCAGTTCAGTTGATCCACTGCGAAATCTCTTCAAGGGATGCCTACCCTGAAGAAGTTCTCCTCCGCTCTTTGAAGGGAATTCTGTGAGGGTCTCTCTCACTTCTCTCCATCTGCACTGCCTGCTTGCTGCTTTCAGGCTCCACGACCACGTTTTCACCCAGACTCGCTTCCACAGCCATGGGTCTTTCTTGGTGATTTACCTCCCTGCCATCTGATGCCACGGGGATTCCATCTCCTGATCCAAGCCTTTCAGTTTGGCCCCAGCGTGATCTTGGGTACCTGTGCTGCATTGACTCCTGCTCTCTTTGCTTCTCCCACTGTATCCTATGGACTACCCTCAGCTCAATGCGCAGGTACCAGTGGAACTTCACTCTCTTGCTACCACAGCTCCAAACCTCATTCACCATGATCTGCCATGGACCTCTCCTACAATTCATCCCCCGCCAGATCCAAGCATTCAACCGCCAATTCTACGCACATCTGGGTCATCCATCAAGGACAGAAGCTCGCATCCCTGGAGACTGCTGCCTCGGGGACCCTCCATGAGGGTCTCCATTTTGGTCCTGGCAGTTTACAGGTCAGAGCTCCTGACAGAGGATTCCATCTTGGCCCCAGTGACCTACAGGACAGAGGTCCTGACATGGGGTCTCCACTTTGGCCCTGGTGACCTATAGGATCGAGCCTCTGACAAGAACTTCCACCTTGAATTTTTGACCGACAAAACTGAGGTTCTGGCGGGGGTTTCCACCTTGGCACCTGCAACCTACAGGACTGAGCCTCCATCGTGAACTCCAGGAGCACACAGGCCTCTCTTTCTCCATCCAACCCTCCCCATCTTCCCTTGGACCCTTCCTACCCTGCACGTCCTGATCCACCCCATCCTCCCCTGCACCCCTCCACCCTCCACCCCATTGAACTTCCCCCTAACTCCTGCCTGGTCTTTACCTCAAGAGAGGCCTCACCTTCACCCACACCTTAATGATTTCTGTGCATGCCATGATGTTGAACCCCAGACCAGTCCCTCCCCACTTACATCTAGGAGACTTCACACACCCTCCATCACTTCAACAATTTCCAGTTCCTTGAACTTGATCACCTTATGTTTACCATGAATATCCAATCCCTATACATCTCCAACCCCAATACTGAAGGCCTCAATGCCCTTTGTTCCTTTCTGGACAATAGAACCAATAAGTCCCCCACCTCCATCACCCTCCTCCAGCTGGCAGAATGTCCTCACCCTCAATAATTTCTCCTTTGAATCATCCCACTTTTTCCAGGTTAAAAGGGTAGCCATGGTTACCCACATGGGTTCCAGCTCTGCCTGCCTTTTGTTGGCTTCACAGAGCAATTCATGCTGCAAGCCGACACAGACAAGGCCCCTCCATTCTTCCTCCACTACATCGATGGCTACTTTGGTGCTGCCTCATGTACCCATGATAAACTCATTGATTTCATCCACTTTGCTGTCAACTTCCATCCTGACCTCAATTTCACTTGGTCCATCTCAAGCTACACTCTCCCTTTCCTCAATTTCTCTGTCTCCATCTTGGGAGATCAAATCTCAACAGACATCTTCTATAAATCCACCAACTCACACAGCTACCTCGACTACATCTCTTCCCACTCTGTCCTCTGTAAGGATTCCATTCCATTCTCTCATTTCCTCCATCTCATCTGTACCCTGGATAAGGACTTCCATGCCAAATCAATAGGTCCGCCTTCTTCAAACAACCCTTTACCACCATCATCTTGGCACTCACCCACATATCTTCCATTAACCGCACCTCTCCCATTGCCCCCTCCGCCCCTACATGCAACAAGGACAGGATTCCTTTTGTCCTCACTTACCATCTCACCAGCCTCCGCACATCGTCCTGTGCCATTTCTGCCACCTACTACATGACCCCACTACTATACACATATTCCCCTCTTCTCACCTCTCTGCCTTCTGCAGGAACCGCTCCCTACATGACTTCCTTGTCCACTCCTCCCTCCCCACTAATCAACCCCTTCGGATCTATCCCTGCTTCTGCAGGAGATGCTCCAATTAAGCCCACCCCTCCTCCCTCACCACCATTTGGGGCCCAAATAGTCCTTCCAAGTGAAGCAACACTTGTGAACCTGCAGGAGTCACCTACTGCATCTGGTGCACCTGATGTGGCCTCCTCTACATCAGAGAGACTGGATGCAGATTGCTTTGTTGAGCACCTCGGCTCTGTCCACCACAATAGCGTGGATCTCCAAAGTGGCCACACATTTCAATTTTCCATCCCTTTCCCTTGCAGGCATGTCTGTCCATGGTCTAGTATTGCCAGACTGAGACTACCTGTAAATTGGAGGAACAACACGTCATCTTCCGACTGGGCACCCTCCAGCCAGATGGCTTTCGTTAAACCCCCTTCTTCCCCCATTGTCTCTCCATTCCCTGTCTCCTTTCGCACAGACATGATAAATTCTTTCTCCTCCCTTATCACATCCAATTAACACCTTTTGTTCATCTGGATTCCTCCCCCATTGTTTGAATTTCTGATATACCATTCTTCTGATTTTTTTCCTTGAAGAAGGGCTCGGGCCCGAAACGTCAGAAATATATCTTTGTCTCCTATAGACGTTGAAGAGACCAGCTGAGTTCCTCTTGCATTTCGGTGTGTTTGCTCTCCAGCAAAACCCAATCTAGAAGCCTGCATGGATTTTTTGGTTGGTGTCAAGACATTTCAGAGCATGCACTGCCACAGTTTGCTCCTGGAGCACGATTTACAAATGTCTTGGCTGATAATTATGCGAGTTGACTCTATTACTCCAGCTCCATCTGCACAGTTGGCTAATGACACCACAGTCTAAGGCCATAAATTAAATAATGTTGATGGAATGAAGGAAGCAGATTGAGAGCCTGGTACAAAGATAACAACTTTTCTCTCAATGCCAGCATGGTAGGCCTCAGGAGGAGGGATAGACTTCAGACAGTGCCCACTCCCTTGAAATGGAGGCAGTAGTTATCTTCAAGGAAACATTTCCAGTTACTTGACCTGGACCAACTGGTCAGGGACGCACACTACACTCTCCACTTCCTTGCAAGACCAAGGTGTCCCATGGCCCTCAACAACTTGTACAGGTGCGCCAGTGAAGGCATCGCAGTGTGGTGTGAGAGCTTCTCTGCTCAAGATCGAAGTAACCGCAGAAGCTGGTGAATACAGCTCAGAACATCATGCAAGCTTCCCTCCCTTCCTCTGGGATGTCCCGCTGCCAACATACCTAAGGACCCATCACAACTTAACATACTCTCCTTCGCTCCCTCCTCCCATCAGAATGTGAAATCATGCATCAATATAAATAGAGTTTCTTCTTTGCAGAGAGTGTGGAGCAAGATGCGGGCTGAAGAAACATTTTGACATTGAAGAAACATTTGGACAGGCACATGGATGGAAAGGGTATGGAGGGCGATGGTCTGGGTGAAGGTCAATGAGACTAGGCAAAATAATAGATTGGCACAGACTAGATGGGCCAAAGGGCCTGTTTCTGTGCTGCAGTGTTCTGTGGTTCTAATGAATTGACAGGAATGGTGTGCTGGATATAGTTTTCCATCATGCCACTCAGCACTGAGACATAAGTGGGATGATTAATGAACTACATGTGAACATACTGAGCGAAATTTATAACAGCTACAGCAAAATAAAATTACCTCATGGAATGCTGATAGTCCCAGTGTTTTAAGGGAGAGCTTGTACCATTCACATGAAGGAGCAATCAATTCCCTCTAAATAATTATTTTGTTTTCTTTTGAAGCTGAAAAGAAAAAAATAAGAACTGATTTCTGCCACTCAGTCTTCTTGTTGGATGAGCATTGTTCACTGTAAAATAAACACCATTTGAAGGCAATATAAAAACTTGGAAAATTTATTCTTTTTCTTTTTGAATTAAAAATCAAACCAGTTAAACCCAAACCTCCGCATTGATTGCTTTGGGTTCCTGTGTGCTGGGAAATTATGCAAACTCCTTTGAATGAAGAGATGTAATTGAGAACTCTGTCTACCTGTTGAGAACTAAAAATGCCCAGTTAAAATGAGAGCTCTGGAAGAAAGCTGATCATTTCAAATAGAAATTTGAATGCAGTCTTCTGTGGGGGGTGGGGGGTGGGGGGAGGGGGAGGGGGAAGCCCAACATTGAAATCAAGAGGAAAATGTATTCCTGTCATTTAAAAATAAATTGTCCAGATTTTATTCATAGAATACTACAGCCCTTCAGCCCTCGATGTTGTGCCAACCCATATATTCCTAAAAAATGCTAAACCCTCCCGACCTCGCAAACCTCCACCTTTCCTCCTGCCTGTATGAGAGTCTCCTAAATGTCCCTACTGTTCCAGCTTCACCAACACCCCTGGCAAGGCATTCCAGGCACCCACAACTCTCTGCGCTTTTTAAAAAAAAACTTACCCCTGATGTCTCCCCTAAAGTTCCCTCCCTTCACTTTGTTCACATGTCCTTCAATTTATTTATTTATTTTTGCTTTAGACTTTATAACTTTTCATTGTTAATAGGAATGGCTGAAGAAAATATTTTGAAAAGATACTTTCTAATGATTTGATTGTATCATCAATAAATTGTTTTGCTAAATATTTCATTTATTTTACTTTGAGAATCTCAAAATTTGGGTCATTCAGCTGTTAAAAAATACACACAGGGAATCCTGATGAATAATACTATCAGTGACAGATAAACGCAACTGGAGGCCCTGGGCTAGGAGACCTTGGGAGGCCCAGACTTAATAGCATTTGATCATGAGAAACAAAACCTCATTCTCTTCAATGTGTGACAGAGTATATAGAAATGTTTTTGGGAGATAAATTGGGAAAGGTTTGTTAGAGTAGATCACATGCAAACACTTTAAAACAGATCTTATTTGAAACACTGGAGCTCTGCCTGACATAGTGGCTTCTCACAACTTTTGCAAGAACTTTGAAGAGTGCTCAAGAGACATCACTAATGGATCCTTGTTTACCAAAAGCAACAGATGAAAGAGAATGCTGGCTCTGCTATTGTCTGCAGGAGACTTGCAGTTGTAAGAGGGTCATGTGGTTTTGCAAGCAGAGAGTCAAACAGGCTTTCTCTCAGTCTCAGTGTGTGTGTGTGTGTGTGTGTGTGTGTGTGTGAGAGAGAGAGAGAGAGAGAGAGAGAGAGAGAGAGAGAGAGAGAGAGAGAAGCAGAGATCACTTGACAGTGTCAGCCAGCAGAAGTTGCTGGGACTGAAATAGGACAAACTGGCAAGCTTTTGGAAGACAACCTGGTCGAAGTCCTTGTGGTTCATGCAAGGAGAGGACTAGCTGTCTAATGTTTCACTTGAAATAAGTGAAACAAAAAGGAACTCTGTGGTGACCTGAAAGAAAGAGGTTATCATCTGGTGATCCTTGAAGGGGCAACTTTCATCAGCAAGGCACTGCAGTGGAGTCGTGGATGTCCTGGAACAACAAATCTCTCTCTGAAAACTGACAAGAACCTTCCTGAGCAGTAACCATTTACCTTTCGAGCACCAAAGCCTGGTGAACTTTATACATGTTAAATTCTGCGCACAGTATAAGAATTGCCTGCAACCAGTGAACTTGGAGGAAAGAGAAGTGAGATTGAACTGCAAACCAAAGAACTTTTCTGAACTTACACGCACATTACGTACACATGCACTTAGAAATAGAAGGGGGTTAAGTTAGGTTAAGTTAAAAATAGATAAGTTAAAGTTTGATTCTGTTTTCATATTTAAAGATAATTAAAAACAACTTTAGTTTAAGTAACCATTTGTCTTGGTGCATATCTACTGCTGCTGGGTTTATGGGTTCTCTGGGCTTGTAACAAATGAAAGTAGAACATTGCTGAAACTTTAGTTTAAGAAAAAGATAGTTTATAAATTTATAATCTTTAATGTTTACAGAGTATGGAACTAATGAGGATGTTCACACAGACATTCATAACTATGTTTCAACATTACACTATATAAGGTCAGAACAGTTTCTTTTGAGCTTTTTTTGGATGCAAACTTATCAATTATCTCATTAAAATCAGTAAGTCGCAGTTTATCATTTATCTGTGCAGAGAATTCTCACATCAGACAACCGATCTTGGGACATTGTTGACTGTAGACCCTTTTTAATCTAGAAAATGACCTTTCGCCAGGACAGTTCATAACCATTAAGTGCAGGAACAATCTGAAAATTGTTTCCACATTTTGAAAAGCTGACCATATTTTCTCCTGGAATATTATTTGATACATATCTTGGAGGCTGTAATTTTCCTTTTCAGGGTGAGCTTGTTTGATGTACAGGTGGAAGTGCAAGAGGTCATCCACTAGACTAAGGTCAACATTCTTTGGATACTCTTGCATCAATATCTCAATGCCATTGTCAATCTGTTCCTTGGTTGCTTGCAGGCCCACCAAAAAGGAAAAAAAATGACAGCTACACTCCCACACATTGTGGCACTTATGTCTAGGTTGGCTTCAAGGGCATCCATGACAGGGATAAATGAGTTTACCCTAAACCTGTCTCTTTTGGAGAAAGTTCGTCTAAGGCTTCGGACGCTGTCCCATCATTGTTTTTTTCAAACTCACTTCCTTCTTTTGACAGTTTTGTACTCTACATCCAGCAGAGTAATTTTTGCTTGCTGTTCAATTTCATTAAAATTAGTCCAAGCGTTTGATACAAGCTGTAAATGTTTGCATGTGCTCAATGAAATTTTCGATCTTGCTAACTTTGTGAAATTGGTCTAGCCAATGTGTCCAAAAGTGAAGCATAAAAATGAATTCAAATTCTTCCATTTTCTGTGGAAGGTTTTCAGCCTGTTGCCTAGTTTCTCCTTTTTCAGTTTCATCACCATAAATGTGACTGAGAGCTTCAACAATGTTGGCATAACTTTCGCTAGGGGCTGCAGCAGCTTTGGTGTGAGCCTCCCATCTTGTGTCTGATAAATGCCGAGGAACTTTTGACCAGATGATTTGAGAGGCCCTTTGGCTGACTCCTTGTCTGAAATCTGGAGTAGGGGTGGCACAGTTGGTGTAGCAGTTAGCACAATGCTGTTACAGCGCCAGCGATTGGAACCGGAGTTTTAATCCCACACTGTCTGTAAGGAGTTGGCATATTCTCCTCATGTCTACATGGGTTTTCCCCGGGGGGCTTTGATTTTCTCCCACCATTCAAAAACATACCAGGTGTGTAGGTTAATTGGGGGTAAAGTGGGAGGCATGGACTTGTGGGCTGAAATGGCCTGTTACTGCGCTGCATGTCTAAATTTAAAAAAAGTTCACATCAGGGATGTTCTGCATTTAACAAGCCTCTTGTGGCATCACCGAGAGATGCGAAGTGTCCCACACAGCTGACACCTCGTGGGTTGCCCCAGCTCTGTACCCTTGGTGTTGTCAGCTTGCCTGAGAGTTGCCATTTATTTTGCAATGATCTTTTAGCAGTTTGTGAATTGGCACAATTAGATCGAACTACTCATGAGAGATGAGAGTAAACACAGCTGGTGTTGAAATTATCAACAGTGAATCTCAAAAGTGCAAGCTGTCTGCACATGGAATATATATAGCTACAATTAAAAAACATAATTTCCTCTGAAATATCAAACTGAACAATACCAGGCTGCACACCTTCCTGATGTACCCAGTACAATTTACCTACCAACAGGATTGAGCATTCAAATGTCATCAGACTTGCTCATTGTAACTTCGGTTCAGCAGTCTCTCAAGGACAATGCGTGACAGGACTTCATTCTCCATGATCAACCTCTCCTCAGAGAAGCAGTTGGCAGCAATTACTCTGCAATGCAATCACTGCCGCATGAAAAATAGATCCAATTTTTTAAAAAAAAATCAAATTTGGGAGGAAAACAAAGAAAATGAAACCCAGCATCAAGATGTCACTGTTTTACTGGTGAACGGCTAGTCCAATATCACAGTATTTTCTTCCCCCAACTCACAATGTGGATAGTTTCTTCGGATCACTCTGATGGTTCTGGTGCGAAATGGCGGCTTCTTGTTATTGACAGCTCACACTTCAACACCTGTGCAGCGCAATACAGGAGCATGAGACGTACCTGGACGGCAGGTGTCACCCCTGGAATCACTTTTCTTAAGGAGCTTCAGTAGCCAACTGGTCTTTCAAATCTGTTAGCTCACTCATCAGAGACATTACTAATCTTCTCTCACAGATTCACTTTCCGGCACTTCTCAAGATCTAGAAATGCATCAAAATCTCTTCAGCATGAATTCAATGAGCACATTCTTGTTCCGGTCAGTAGGTATGCACCAGATATTTCCAGCTGCGGTCTCATCGGAGCCCTTGATAATTCTTTACTTCTGTTCACCCATCTGGATTTAAGACACAGACTGATGAAGGGTCCAGGCCTGAAACGTTGGTGACCCATTATTTCCCGTGGATGTCGTGTGACCTGCTGTATTTCTCCAGCACGTTTGTGTGTTGCACCTGACCCCAGCATCTGCAGACTTTCTTGTTTAACTGCAGACAGATGGATTTCTGCATAGTCAGGGAATTAAGGGCGATGGGAATATGGGCAGGTAGGTGGAGCTGAGTCCACAGCCTGATTGGCCACCATCTTATTGAAAGGTGGAATAGGCTCGATGGGCCAGATGGCTGATTCCTGCTCCTGCTTCTCATGTTGTGTTGCACCGTTTTCACTCCTGTGCTCAGTTCCTTTCATAATAAAGACCAACATCCATCTGCCTCCCTAAATGTCTGCTGCACATGCATGTTGACCTTCCAGGACTGTCCATTTGAGTTTTAATTTGAACAGATGCTGATCACTGAAAAAGCAAATAAAGTTAAAGGTTTATTCTTTTTTACTTTTAATCTTGGTTCATTCAAATAATAATAATTTTTTTAAAATTAAATGCATCATATATTTTACAAATTATTTGCATTCTTTCAGCTGGTCTCGACATCTGCAATAACCAAAGAGTTTTGAAGAGACTGATTGAAGCATTCTCGCCATTGGGGTCTCGAAACGAGACCCCCTGCTGCCTGGCAGTGCATGACAGGAACTACAAAGCTTCAAAGCCATTGCGAGATGCGCGGCTCCATGCAAGGCAGAGGAGGACCACTGTGTTGATTCTAGAGTCAAGCCTGCGAGGAGAGAGGATCCCTTTCCTCTCTTGATGACATTCATTGGGCTCAAATAGGTATTGAGGACTCTTTCCATCCAGCGTTCAGCAACTTATGTGACTGCCAAGCTGGGAAATACCATCTTGCTGCAGGCAGTGAGATGGATTCTTTTTTTCTTATTCTTGACGAAGGCCCAAAACATTAATTTTCTTTGACCTCCTACGATCGCTTCCTTTGTCTATTGCACTCGGCTCCAGCATCTGCCAACTTCCCGGTTTAACTTTGCAGTTTTGCTTTATTATTGCACCGTCTGGAGCACTTCCGCATGGGTTGCCTTGCCTGGATAGCACACAGGACAAAGCTTCTCATTCCTTCTTCAGACGTGCTCCAATAGATAATTAATTCCATCTCCGTTCAACAACTCGTGCAAATGCTGCAATTGCGGCCTGTCCCAGCCCTGCGGATACTTTGACCTTGTCTCCACAGAGGGGCTTTAATCTTCCACAGGGAAAACACACGCAGACACGTGGAGAACGTTTCAACTCCTTACAGACAGTGCAGGATTTGAACCCCGGTCTCGATCACTGGCGTTCGCACCAATTGTTACGCTAACCTTGCTGCCCCTTTAAAGCAAAGGGCTTTAAAGTCCAAATGAATCAACTTTTTGCCTTCAGTGATGTCCAGTCGATACATATTTTCTGTGTCATTTCATGTGTGTTCGACTCACAGTGACAAGAACATGACAGCCTGCATGGGTGCATTAACTTCTGATAAACGTTGTTGAACCGATGCTGACAGGAAAAAAAAAACGAAACACAGCAGGGAACTACATCAGTATTCATAATTTGGCTGACCAATTCTCAGATGGATTCTTGTTCTTAATTGATTCAAAGTGGGCCTTGCATTTCCATTGGAACTGGCTCCTGGCCTCAAGCTTACTGCATCCTGAATTCAGAAATGGCTTGAGAATCATCAGACTTTATTTTCATGATCATGTTTTGTGGCAGCATCGTGGCCCAATTACTATAAAAAAAATGTAGTGCACGAAAGATAAGGCAGTGTCTTTGGTTCACTGATTATTCAGGAATCTGGTGGCAGTGGGGAAGAAGCTGTCCTTGTGCCGCTGAGTGCTCGTCTTTTGGCTCCTGTTCCTTTTATCCAATGGTACCAGAGTGAAGAGGGCATGGCCTGGGTGGTGGGGGTCCTTGAGGATAGAGGCTGTTTTTTTAAGACATCACCTCATGTAGATGACCTCGATGGAGTGGAGTTTGGTGTCTATGATGTTGCAGGGCAAGTTAACAACCCTCTGGAGTTTATTCTTGTCCTGAGAGTTGGTGCCTCCATACCAGGCAGTGATGCCACCAGCCACAATGCTCTCTACGGTACACCTGTAGAAGTTTATGTGACTCTTTGGTGACATACCGAATCACCTCAGACACCTCAAAAAGTATAGATGCTTGCAAGCCTTCTCTGTGATGGCATCAACATGGAGGCTCCAGGACAGATCCTCGGAGATGTTGACACCTATGAATTTGAAGTTCTTGACCCTCTCCACTACTGAGCCCTCAATGAGGACTGGGTCATGTTCCCCTGACTTCCTCTTGAAGTCCACAATCATCTCCTTGGTTTTGCTGACATTGAGCGCAAGGTTGTTGTGGTTACACCATTCAACAAGCTGATCGATCTCCCTCCTGTACGCTTCCTCATTTGCCGTTCAAGATTCTTCCCACAATGGTTCCAAGATCAGTTATCCCTGCTGTTTCCTGAGGACATATTCATGGCACTGACTTCCCATCGCCAATGCAGCATCCGTTTCCACAAACAGTATGAAGGTAATCAGCTCTTCCGCCTCTCCCGCCCATTGCTGAGCAGAAAGAAAGTTGCAGTACACAACCGTGCTGGAGAAACTCAGCAGATCACGCAGCATCTAGAGGAAGCAAAGGGTAAATAAAATTTAGAGTCTCGACCCTTCATTAAGATATGCGCAAAAACAGGCAGATGCCAGAATAAAAAGTTGGGGGGAGAGGAAAGGAGAAGAAGAGAGGAGGAAGGAAGGGGCAGGGAGAGGAGCACATGCTAACAGGTAGATACGGGAAGGTAGAAGAGATCGATGGAATATGTAGCTCTCCAAAAGGAGAGGGAAGGGAAGCTGGAGGATAGGAGATGGGGGGATAGGGAAAGAGCGAGACTCGAGGGAGGAGGTTAATAGTTTTAGAACATTCTGCACAATAATGATTAAGTTAAACAAGAAAGTCTGCAGAGGCTGGGATCAAGTGCAATTCACCAACATGCTGGAGAAAGAGCAGGACACACAACATCCAAAAAAAGAGAAGGGTAACCAACATTTCAGGCCTGGGTTCTTTGTCAGGAATCTCTAAAAAAAAGATGGTGGGAGGGGGGTGGTGTTGTCTGAAAAGAGGAGGAAAGATGGGGCGGGTGGGGGGAGGAGCACAGACTAGCAGGTGAATGCTCTTGGGAAGGTAGACGCTGAGAAGGGATAGGGAGAGAGAAGCTCTCTAACCGGAGAAGGAGGGTTTAGGGAGCTGGAGGAACTGAGGCAGAAGGATAGGGAAAGAGAGAGAGAGATTGAGAGAGAGAAAGACTAGGGGTTAGGGGTTTAATGGAAACTCGAGAAGTTTGTGGTTGTGTGGTTGGAGAGTACGCGGGTGGGATATTAGGTGATTACCCTCCAATTTGCAGGTGGCCTCAGTTTGGCAATGCATGAAGCCAAGGACAGACATGTCGGTGTGTCTCTCAGTGGTTCTGATGAGAGATTAAACAAAATTCCCTCTACTCTCTCATGTCCCTTTTAGAATTCCCATGTCACTATTTAAAGATGAGAAGGGAAGCTTTCCCGGAGCCCTGCGCAATATTATCCTCAGATTATTATCAGAAAAATAAACATAGATTTAGAGGTCATCACCTGCTCTTGGGATTGTTCTGCGTCTAGATTGACTGCTGCATCTCACCCAGTACAAGAGCTCATAAATGCAACTACTTTATTATGACCTCACACAGGAAAGAGAGGTCTCTTTTCATTTAGCAAATACAAGGTGGCCTGTCGTCTCTGACCAAATGTACACCTATCTGTGAAAATAGCCCAGTTTTACCAGATACGATAGGATCCATCCGTGAAGGCACCAGCAAAGGCAGATTCTTTCTTTTTGAAGGCAAATAGATTCAATATCACTGTTATTTTTAATTTCAAACCAAGATGGAGAATGCAAAGCGGGCAGAGCGAAGGAATTAAAAACAAGGCAAAAATGTAAACGATGTTGGATTCAGCCTCTGTGTAGAGACAACAGATCAGACAAAAGAAACGTTGATTTCATTTTTCTTGTGATCTCAGTATATGTAAGGCACTTACAGTCAAAGAGGCACTTTTGAACTGAAATGCCTGCTCTGATTTAGAACATTAATAATTTTAGCACAAGCCTTGAAGCAGAATATGAGGCAACAACCAGCCCTTTAACTTGCTTCAACTGCCAGATTTACCGTGCAATGCTGTCTTCCTTTTGGGTTTGGTCTGACGGGCTGCCACACCTTGGGTGAAAGCATTTCACGTGGTGTTCCAGAACTAATCTCTCTCTCCAGCATTGATTAACTGGTGGCCCGCATCACCTCTCTTGTGTATATCGTTCCCAATGAAGAAGATAAAAATAAGGGGATGAAATGTCTTGCCATGCGCTTGACAGTAATTAAATCGAGTGGTTCTGCTGACGATGAGAAAGTGCTTGAGTTTTGTTGTTCTCCATTATCAGCGCTGTTCAGTTAAATTATTCCCTTGTAACTCATTGCTTGCTCTCTCTTACTTTCAATAACTTCCTCTGTCTATCTTGCTCATCAAGATTGCAATAGATATTTGGATATCTCATGTCTGCAGTTCCATGCCTCAAAATGTCCTGCACATTTTCATTCTGCAGAAAGATGAAGTGTCAGGGAATGAGTACCTCCCTTAGTCAAGGACATGAAGGATGTCATTAAAACAAACCTGAATCAAGAACATGGCTGAAAATTTGAGTCAGTTCCCGAAATGGAAAAACACAAGCAAAATAATAATTCATGTCCACAGTTGTCAGCTGATTCCCTGAAAACACAACATGTTGTTCACTGATTACGTCAGGAGAAATATTCTTCGCTAAACCCAGGGGAGGTCATTCGAGATAGCTGTCAGATTAGATGGTATGAGGTGCACTGACCTGTTAGAGTAGGCAATGAATATATTTAAAAAGGATTGATGGATCAGACGCAGAAGAGCTGACATTTTCAATGCTAAAAATGATTGGACCAGCGATTTCTTTTGTACAAATATTGATTGAATCAAGGACCCTTTTTTGTATTGATATCGATGGGATCAGGGATCCTCATTTGGACTGATATTGATTGGATCGGGGACCATTTGTACTGATATTGATTGGATCGGGGATCCTCATTTGGACTGATATTGATTGGATCAGGGACCTTCACTTATACTGATATCGACTGGATTGGGGACCTTCATTTTTACTGATATCGATTGGATCAGGGACCTTCATTTGTACTGATATTGATTGGATCGTGGACCTTTTGTACTGATGTTGATTGGATCGGGGGCCTTCATTTGTACTGATATTGACTGGATCGGGGACCTTCATTTTTACTGATATCAATTGGATTGGGGACCTTCATTTTTTTCTGATATCGATTAGATCAGGGACCTTCATTTGTACTGACATCGATTGGATTGGGGACCTTCATTTGGACTGATATTGATTGCATTGGTGTATTGGGAAGGTTTGTGGCTGCAGTGAACTGAAATTCACTGTCTGTGTGTTGTTCTGATGGCTGGCTCCTCCCTTGGCTCCGCCCTCACCTTCTGCATTATAAACCCTGGTTTTCTCACCTTACCTCAGATTCACCTGAGGACTATTGTGTCTATTGATTATAAGCTATTAAAATCATGCTTGTCCTCCTCAGTTGTCTCTGAATGGTGCAATCAGTTATGTTACAATTTTTATAGCTTAACTTTGAAGCAGGATGGAAATGAGGGCACTGGGTGAAGATCTGCCAGACTAAAGGGAACCCAAAGAGGGTGACTGCATGTGCAACCCCCAAATTATCACTCGACCTGTGCCCGAGTCCCAAAGGACCAGCCTCTGCCTCTCTGTGCTATTCACCACCAATGTTTTTCTGCACCTTATGGCAGGCCCACTACCGGAAGTGAAGCATCGCGGGAAGCCACAGTGGCCATCTTGCCGCGCCTTGAGGTTGGCGGCCATATTGCCATGCCTCGTGATTGATGCCATCTTGTGAGGAGAGAGTTGACATCAGCATGGGGAATGACGGGGTTTCTGGAGCACTGGCATTAGTAATCCTGGATCAGGATGAACAGACACTTGACTGATTGCTTAGTAGACACTGACTCCACTGAGAGATTTATAAACTCTGCGACGGCTCTGTGATGGCTCTGTGTTACAACTTAAGAGTGAACCCAACAGACTATCATATTTTCCTAGCTTTGCACTCGCACTCTGTGACGATCCAGGGGTATTGTATAGTATATCTAACTGTAAAAGGGGGAAATTTTGTAAGTTCTGATTGTATGTACCGAAGGATTTATGTGCTCCTGGTTGTTGGGCCTGGACTTCCTGTGCCATCTTAAAAGTGTGACCATGGAGTACTCTGGCCCACTCCTTCAATCACGTGCGGAACGGAAGGTCCCAAAAGCTGGATGCCACATGTGGTTTCTCCACCCTAAATATTGATTTTCCCCCCCCCCACTCCAACTGTTTACAAACCTGACTCCTGATTGAAAACCAATAGCCACTAAGAGCAAGTGATACTGTACAGGGGATTGGGAATTTATCAGAGCCGAGTCATAGCAGCTGCTCAAAGAAAACATCATTGAACCGAGCAACAGCCCATTGAGAGCCCAGGTGGTAGTCGTGAGAGGGGAAGAAAAGTCTAGGCTAAGGCCAAACAATTAATCATTTCACACTCCTGGATGTGTACCCCCTCCCTTGAATTTTGGACATGGTAAATTGCACAGTACAGGGTCTATTCAACTATTGACCTGAAAGCTGCACACCATCAGTTACCAATCCGTTCTGAGGACCACCCCTATGTGGCATTTGAGACAGATGGAGAACTGCATTCTGGAGGGTCCCTTGGGGTCTTGGTTTTCTAGAGACAGATTTACAAAATGGTTGACGAGTATGGGTTGAAGGCCACCTTCCCTTATCTCGACAACGTCACCACTTGTGGACACTCTCTGGAAGACCATGACACCAACCCTTATCTCGACAATGTCACCATTTGTGGACACTCTCTGGAAGACCATGACGCCAACCCTTATCTCGACAACGTCACCGTTTGTGGAAACTGTCTGGAAGACCATGACGCCAACCTTCAGAGGTTTCGCCACATGGCCAAGGCCCTTAATCTCATGTATAACTCCAGTAAATGCGTGTTCAGGATGAAATGTCTGGTGATCCTGGGCGATGTGGTGGAGAATGGCATCATTTGCCCTGACCCTGATCAAATGCATCCCCTGTTAGACCTCCCAATCCCAAGAACCATGAAAACCTTAGTGGGTCCCTCACTATATGGATAAGGTCTGCCCCATCTTAAAGTCCCCCTCTTTCCCATTGTCAGCTGAAGCCCAGGTGGCTTTCGACTACGTATGGAGCAACATCGCAAAGGCCACCATGCATGCGGTGGATGAGAACGCACCCTTCCAGATGGAAAGTGATGCCTCTGATGTAGCTCTAGCTGCTACCCTTAACCAGGTGGGCAGGCCATTGCCTTTTTCTCTGCACCCTAAAAGGCCACGAGCTTCGGAACCCATCTGTGGAGAAAGAGGCTCAAGCCATTGTAGAGACCATCAGGCACCAGGAGCATTACCTGGCCGGCAGAAAATTTACCCTGCTCACTGATCATGTTTAATAAGGCAAAAAGGGGTCAAATAAAGAATGATAAGATCGCTAGGTGGAGGATCGAACTTTCCACCTATAATTATGACGTAGCATATAGGCCAGATACTCTCAATGAACCTCCAGATGCCTTGTCAAGAGGAAGCTGTGCCTCTGCACACACCAGCCAGTTGTGGTCACTACACGAGGAGCTTTGCCACCTGGGCATCACTCGCATGGCTCATTATGACAAGGCAAGCAACCTAACCTACTCCATTGAGGACATCAAAGAAAGAACCAGGTCCTGCCAGGTCTGTGCAGAGTGCAAGCCGGACTTCTACTGCCCTGACAAAGCACACCTGATAAACGCATCCCGCCCTTTTGAATGACTCAATGTCGAATTCAAGGGTTCCCTCCCTTCCACTAACAGAAACAAGTACTTTCTCAATGTCATCAACTAGTATTCATATTTTTCATTCACCTTCCCCTGCCCAGACATGACCACCACCACAGTCATCAGGGCATTGCTCTCTATTTTCACCCTGTTTGAGTATCCCAGCTATATCTATAGTGACCGGGGCTCATCATTTATGAGTGAAGAGCTACACCAGTACCTGCTCGTAAGGGGCATTGCCTCCAGCAGGACGACTAGATACAATCCCTAGGGGAATGGACAAGTTGATAAAGAAAACGTGACTGTATGGTAGGCTGTGAAATTGGCTGTCTGGTCCAAAGGCCTTCCAGACTCATGCTGGCAAGAAGTCCTACTCATGGCACTCCACTCCTTAAGGTCACCCCTTTACACTGCGACCAATGCAATTCCTCACGAGCTTATGTTTACGTTCCAGACGAAATCCATGTCTGGGACTACTGCTCTGGCTTGGCTAATGGCACTGGGACCAGTCCTGCTGAGAAAGCACGTGAGCAGGAGCAAGACAGACCCTCTGATTGAGAGGGTGCACCTGCTGCATGCCAACCCAACGTATTCTTACTTGGCATACCCTGACAGCAGAGAGGACACCGTCTCGATCAGAGACCTGGCACCTGTCGGAACTGAGGGTCCAATGCCTCAAGTGTGCCAGGAACGACTGAGTACCCCACTGAGGGTCTGTTAGGTAAAACCATCATGAGCTGGGAATGTAGAGGGAGTCACCCAGTGCTGGGCCGTAACAAGATGCAGTTGTGACCTTGTACTCTCAAGATAAGAGTGGGGATGACAAATTGATGTGCAGGAGGCTAGCAGAGAGGGACAGCAACAGTTTATTCATTGGACAATGTCATGGTATGATAATTTACTAAGTACGTATCCTAAGGTATATAAAAAACACCACTTGCTGATAACGGCAGAATGCGCCTTCTCCAACTAACACTGTTAGTTGCAAGTGTTACAATCCGGCAATAAAGAACAAAGAACCTTGATTTCGACTCAGTCTGGTGTTTGACTCACTCATTCATGAACAAAGCAGACCTAACAGGGTCCGATGCCTCAAGTATGTCAGGAACGACCGAGTACCCCACTCAGAGTCCCAGAGGACACTTCAGGAAGTGGACAAATTCACTTCATGACCTGAGCCGGAGCCCTTGACACCCACTGACCCTATTCAGGAAGCCCAAAGCCCTCCAATACTGCGGTGTTTGACCAGAATAACTAGACCCCCTGACAGACCTAACTTGTAAATATTTGTAAAGTATTAGTTTTTTGAATGAATGGTCTCTGCTTTTCATCCACAGGCTCAATTCTAAATGAAGGGGTGGATGCAGTGAACTGGAATTCACTGTCCGTGAGTTGTTCAGATGGCTGGCTCTTTCCCTGGCTCCACCCTCACCTACCCCACCTGACTGGTTTTCCCACCTTTCCTCAGATACACATGAAGACTACTGTGCCTATTGGGCATTGATTGTAAGCTGTTTAAAAACATATTTGTACTCCTCACTTGTCTCTGAATGCAATCAGTTCATTATCGAATGTACCAGTTGTGTGTGATTTTGTGTGTGTGCTGCATCTGTTAGCATTTCCCATACTTGCCTTCTGTAAACAATATACTTCCCTTCCAAAACTGTGTGTACAGTCCCTGCCTTTGAGACCTACCAAACCTGTTCCCTCACTCACACAAATGGGGAACCCTCATTTGCACTGATTATGATTGGATCAGGGATCTTCATTTGTGCTGATGTTGATTGGATCGGGTACCTTCACCTGTGCTGATCTTGATTGGATCAGGGATCTTCACTTGTGCCGATGTTGATTGGATTGGGAATCTTCACTTGTGCTGATGTTGATTGGATCAGGGATCTTCACTTGTGCTGATGTTGATTGGATTGGGGACCTTCATTTGTGCTGATGTTGATTGGATCAGGGATCTTCATTTGTGCTGATGTTGATTGGATCAGGGATCTTCACTTGTGCTGATGTTGATTGGATCAGGGATCTTCACTTGTGCTGATGTTGATTGGATCGGGGACCTTCATTTGTGCTGATGTTGATTGGATCAGGGATCTTCACTTGTGCTGATGTTGATTGGATCAGGGATCTTCACTTGTGCTGATGTTGATTGGATCGGGGATCTTCACTTGTGCTGATCTTGATTGGATCGGGGATCTTCACTTGTGCCGATGTTGATTGGATTGGGGACCTTCATTTGTGCTGATGTTGATTGGATCAGGGATCTTCATTTGTGCTGATGTTGATTGGATCAGGGATCTTCACTTGTGCTGATGTTGATTGGATCAGGGATCTTCACTTGTGCTGATGTTGATTGGATCAGGGATCTTCAATTGTGCTGATGTTGATTGGATTGGGGACCTTCATTTGTGCTGATGTTGATTGAATCAGGGATCTTCACTTGTGCTGATGTTGATTGGATCAGGGATCTTCATTTGTGCTGATGTTGATTGGATCAGGGATCTTCATTTGTGCTGATGTTGATTGGATCAGGGATCTTCATTTCTGCTGATGTTGATTGGATTGGGGATCTTCATTTGTGCTGTTGTTGATTGGATCAGGGATCTTCACTTGTGCTGATGTTGATTGGATCAGGGATCTTCATTTGTGCTGATGTTGATTGGATCAGGGATCTTCACTTGTGCTGATGTTGTTTGGATCAGGAATTTTCATTTGCACTGATCTTGATTGGATCGGTGATCTTCATTTGCGCTGATCTTGATTGGATCAGGGATCTTCACTTGTGCTGATCTTGATTGGATCAGGGATCTTCATTTAAATTGATAGTGATTTAGCAGAATGCTTTTTTTACTGGCATTGTTTGAATTGTAACTCTATTGAAGACATGACCAAGGGCAGATTTCAACCAAGCCATGCATGGTATGTTTCTAGTCTGTATTTGGTTACTTACCAGTAATGGTGGAAGTCCTGGAACAAGGAATAAAACTGGTTGGGTACAGACTGGATGAACAGAAAGTTTTTTTTTTGCAAGAGTTGCTCTATTTCCATTGTGACATCCTTAGGACCATGGTTGTGCACAGCTGTTAAGATTAGCCGCTCATTGATCCCAGCTTTGAATCATTGTGGAGGGCAGTCAAAATGTGCTTATTAGAACAGTCTGAGCCCAACAGTCGCGATTGGTTTGAGAGGGAATGGCATGGAAGAGGGGGTTGTTGGGGACGGGAAGGTTGCACCAGTAGTTCCGTGCTGGGGAGAGGAAAGTAGAGGTGGGCAGACTGTGTGCTCAAGGGGGAGCAGCAGATTTCGCTGGGTAAAATAAATGGACAGTGAGTCAGCCTGGAGATCAGGGGAATATTGGAGGCAAGGCCACGATCCTTTCGATGCAAGTGAGGGGAGTAATCAGATCTAGTCACGAGAGGGGACAACAGATGAAAGGACAGTGCTCTCAGCTGCAAAGGCAGAGGCTTTTCTTTCTTACTGCTGGGGTTAAGGATATCTGAGCAGGACAAGAACTTGGGTGGGGGTGGGACTCCATATGAACACTAAGAAATGGTGATGATGAGGATGGATGTTCAGCTGAAGGATTAGGAGGGGTTTGGGGAATGGGGAGGGAAAGAAATTAATGGGAAAGCAGGACCACATGTGTGATAATTTCCTGATCATGAGCCACATGCAAAGGGGTCAATCTAAATTTAGACATGCAGCACAGTAACAGACCATTTCGGCCCACCAGTCTGTGCCAATTTAGACCCAATTAACCTACACCCCCAGTATGTTTCAAACGGTGGAGGAAACCAGAGTCCCCGGGGAAAACCCACGCAGACACGGGGAGAGTGTGCAAACTCCTTACAGACAGGGCGGAATTTGAACCCTGCTCCCGATCGCTGGTGCTGTAAAGGCATTGCGCTAACCACTACACCAACCGTGCCACCCAAAGAGATGGATGTGTGGCTCACAGTTAGGTGTGGGAGAAAGAAGTTCCTATTCATGGGACATTGGGACCAATACTGGGGAAGAAGAGGGCTGTTCTGTTGGGATGAGCTCCACCTGAACAGTGCTGGGATCAGTGTGGTAACTGGAGTTGTAGGTGGGGCTTTGAATTAACTAGTACGAGGCTCCCAGAGCACATAATAAAAATCAGGATGAAATGGAAGAACAGTGCCAGAAGATAGTGTGTGGGGAAACAAACAGTCACAGTGTGTCTTGGGTAAACTTGTACCTTTCACTTTGTTCGTTTTAGATTGGTCACAGTGTTTGAGCTACCGAAAGAAAATAGAGACACACACCGAGAGCAGTTCAGTCTACACAAATGTTTATTACAAATATAAAGCAGGTTTCAAACTACAATATGCAAGCCTGCCTAATCATACTTAACAACGCCTGGACTGGTCCCAACTGCCGAAGCGAGGCAATGACGGCACACTTGTAGTAGGCTGCCGGGGCACCGGTAGCAGCTCCTTCACCTCCCCCGACCGGGACGTTGCTCGGACTCTAGCTGTTCTTCCTTCTTGACAAGGGATGTTCCCATCCCTCGGAGAGTCTAAACTTCAGCAGCAGGACCACAGACTTTTATACCCCAAAAACAATTAATCATGCACCCACTCCCTCTAACATTTGTCAGTCAAAATCAAAGCTGAGCATACTATTCTACAATTTAGAAGATTGATTATTATGGAACCAGGATGCTATGATTTCCTGGTTTATCTCGTAGATACAAGGACTCATTAAAACTTCTTGAGCAAGACAGGTTGTGACCAATACGTCAATTTCAGAGTGTCGTATTTGACAACTGCTTTCCCTGGGCCTCACGGTGGAATTCCATTTCAAAGTGTATCTTCAGATAAATCCCCATGGCTGAGTTTAATTACATCTGCTAATTCTGAAAGTAAGGTGACCTGAGTGTGGCCCCAGTGTTGTCAGTTTCACATAAGCAAGGAAGCATCTGAGCACATGGTTTTAACCCTCCATAAAACAGTGCCGAAGGGGTCAGGGGAGAAGATGAAAATGAAAAAAAAAGCAGAACTTTTCTAGAAAACACTAAGATGTTGGGGATATTCAGCAGGTCACAATGGGTGACCTATTCCAGTTTTCCTGCCATCCAAACGTCCACAGATAATGTTATATCCTTGACCCTCCACTCTGTCCTGGATGCTTCATAACGCCAGGCTGTTCAATAACTTCAGCTCAGCATTCAACATGATGATATCTCAGAGGCTGGTGGACACTCTGTCCTTGAAGGGATTCTGGACTGAAAGGCCAAAGTCAGGCCAGAGGTTGGTCACAAAATCTCAAGTCCTATCACACTGAGCACTGGTGTACCTCAGGGCTCCGTGCTCCGCCTGCAGCTGTTCATGTACTGACTCTCAAAAGCACTGTCAGATTCAGTTCAAACACAAGGGTGATACTAATTGCCCCATCAACAACAATGATGAGTCGGCTCACAGAGAGGAGGTTGGGAGGCTCGTAAAATTATGCAACAGCAAACCACCTGAGATGATTGTGGACATCAGCAGGTCGAAGGTCAACCCCTCTCGCTTACACTTCCTCATGAGGTTGAAGAGGGCAAGTTACTAGGCCCATCTTAGCCTCGCCTTACTGGACCACCATTGAGAGTGTGCCAGCTGCATCATTGTGTGATACGGTAGCTGCAAAGCATTGGCTGGAAGTCAATGCAGAGGATCATCAAAATAGCCAAGAAGGTCACTGAAGTCTCCCTTTCCTTTATTGATGATGTTCACTCAGAGTGTTGCTAAAATGGGGCTCAAAGAATGATTGAGGAGCCCTACCACCCATCACACAGGATCTTTGACCCACTACCATCATGAAGGAGGTCCAGGAGCATCAAAATTAGGGCTGCCAGAGTGGGAAATGGCTTCTTCCTGTATTTATTGTAGGGATGTGTGTGTGTGTGTGTGTGTGTGTGTGTGTGTGTGTGTGTGTGTGTGTGTGTGTGTGTGTGTGTGTGTGTGTGTGTGTGTGTGTGTGTGTGTGTGTGTGTGTGTGTGTGTTGCAGAAACACTGTTTTGTCTGGTTGTGCAGTCAGTCAGATGATAATAAACTTAACTTGATTTGTGAGAAGTTAGTTTACATTTCAGAGTTCACACCTCACATTATCCTTAAAGGAAAAGCATGTCGAGCTATGTGTTCCAAGGCAAAGATTTTGAATGTATATTTTATTGTTCTCTTCTGCTGTAGGTCCTCCATTTCTGGTACCAAACTTCAGGAACTTGAGAGATAAACAACCCATTCTTCTGAACCCACAGAGATGTGACATAATGTGTGATTACATTTTGCACAGTGTTATATTGTAGCTTCAAGTGTTATAAGAAGCTGAGACAAATGTGTGCAATCACTTAGCGATGGAGGTGTCTGATGATCAGATTTACAGTTTTACCTTCGTAAAGGAATTGCATCATGGCATTCAACAGATCCAAATCCAGAGGTGGCGCCGGAAAGTCAGGAGGCATGGGATCCATGGCAACTTGGCTGCATGGATTCAGAATGCGCTTGTTCACAGAAGGCAGAGGGTAATGGTAGAGGGAATGTATTCTGCCTGGTGGTCGGTGACTGGTGGCATTCCACAGGGATTTGTTCTGCAACTCCACCTCTTCATGACTTTTATCCACAACTTGGAACATGAAGTGGAGGGGCACAGTAAGTTTGCAGATGATATGAAGGTTGGAGGTGTTGTAGATTGTGTAGGGGGTTGTTTGAGGTTCAAACAGGATAATGATCAGATGCAGAGTTGGGCAGAGAAGTGACTGATGGAGTTTCAATGTAAAGCGGGGCACTTTGGAAGGTGGAACTTGAAGGCAGCGTTTGTGGTTAATGGCAGGGTTCTTAACAGTGTGGAGGGACAGAGACACCTTGGGGCCCAGGTCCATCGATCCCTCAAGGCTACCACACAAGTTGGTAGGGTGGTTGAGAAAGGTGCATTGAGTGCTGGCCTCCATTAGTCAGGGGATTGAGTTCAAGTGCCGTGAGGGAATGTTGCACCTCTATAAAAATCTGGTTAGACCATCCAGGAGTATCTCATTACAGGAAGAATGTACAAACTTTGGAGAGGGTGGGAGATTCACCAGGGATGATGCCTGGATTGGAGAACATATCTTATGAAGAAAGGATGTACAAGCTTGGGCAGCTCTGACAGAGGATGTGCAAGCTAGGGCAGAGGTGACTTAATAGAGGTGAGAAGATAATGAGCAGCATTGATAGTGTTGGCAGCCAGCACATTTTTCCAAGGGTGACAATAGCCAATACCAGGGTACATTGGTTTAAGGTGAGAGAAGGAACATTTAGGGGAGATGTCAGAGGTAAGTTTGTTACTCAGAGAGAGGTGGGTGCCTGGAATGCACTGAGTGAAAAATGAAAATCTGCAAATGCTGTGATTGTAGTAAAAACACACTAAAATGCTGGAGGAGCTCAGTCGGTCTTTTTAGTATCTGTAGGAGACAAAGAATGCATTGCTAGTGGTGGAGGCTGGTACAATAGAGACATTTAAAAGATTCTGAGATAGACACATGGTTGTAAGAACCATTATGGGCGTGAGGTAGGGAAGGGTGGACTGCTGTGAAGTAGGTTTACACAGGTCGGCACAACATCATAGGCTGGAGGGGCTGTACTATGCTGTTGCGTTGCATGTTTGTAATATTTTATGAATTATCATGGAATTTTAGATGTCTGCAATGGAATATTTTGTGTCAATAGTTTTGTTGGCCAGCAACACGTTTCCAGATATTTAATCCAGGACGATGATGGACAAATGATTGGATACAATGAAATTGTCACCCTGCAATCAAGTGGCTTTAGTGTAAAATTCTACTGGACATTCAAAGCTCAAACACTTTGTTACATCAATGTTAGTTAAATTTTAAAATTTAGACATACAGCACAGTAACAGGCTAGTTCGGCCTACGAGCCCGTCCCACCCAATTACACCTGGAAACCAACACAGACATGGGGAGAATGTACAAACTCCTTACAGACAGCGCAGGATTTGAAACCTGGCAAAGCGCTAACCATCAACCATGCTACCTGGTCTAACTTTTCTGTGCCATTACTGCAATGCCTTTAGCACAATTAAAGAGAACAAGTGAGAAAGAAACCTTTGCAGATCTAATGCTAGAAGTCCTTTCTGCAACCCTCCTGCCCTGAGCACAGCTTCTGTCAAAAGATATGCCTGAATGTGGATGGAGAGTCCGTACCTATGAACATCACTGTTCCAGAGTCCTTACTCAGCGCTGTCGCGATTAGTTCACTCCCGCCTCTTTGATTCTCAATTAATTCAGTTCATTTCTCAAACGGGATGAGTTCGGCATCATAACAGACAACACATATAAACTAAAGTACTGTAGATGCTGGAATTCTGAAATAAAATCCATAATTGTTCCACAGGTCAGCAGGTGGGGATTGGGGGGGAGGGGAGAGAGAGAGAGAGAGAGAAAGAGAGAGAGAGAGAGAGAGAGAGAGAGAGAGAGAGAGATCATGTTTCAGGTCAAAGATCCTTCAACAGAAGTGAAAGCGTTGTTCAGCGTGTGTTCCAATCCTGACAGCGGCATCTGAGAGAGTTCAAAGTTCAAACTTATTGTCAGAGTACATCCGAATATGACATCCCATACAACCCTATAAGCCAGGTGGAATTGGTGAGCCTGAGAGAGGCTGGAGAAGCTCAACTTAATTTGCCTCCTGATTTCTAATACCAGTGCAGGGATAGAAAGGCAAAGCCAAAGGGGTCAATGTTTCCAAATCAAATAAACCGAATAAAAGGGAAAGCAAATATTCAGCACGGCATCGTGTTCCCTTTGAGAAATGAAATGTGATTCATTTCACAATGGAGGCATTGATTTAAATATTCAGACAAATGATTGAATTGAAGTGAAAATATAATGCAATGGTAAGAAAGATTAGCCATTGAGCAATGGTGGGTCTGAGCAAAACTTCTGATTGCGTTATCTTTGAGACCTTTGTCCTGTGGGACATTTTCAAAATATATACTGTATATATTCATGTAATCGGTGAACTCTTTGGACCAATTTTTCAAGCCAAATTTGGGGGGCAATCGACTTTTACATGAGTCAAACTTTTCACCACAGTATCTATGTTGATCAAGGCTTCGGGAGCTTGGATGGGTGGGCGGTCGGGGCCTCGGGAGCCTGGGGTGGGAGGGTAGTCGGGGCCTTGGATGCTTTGGTAGGTGGGGGACTGAGGCAAGGATCTGAGATCGGGGCCTCAGGAGCATGGCAATAGTGGGCAAAAAAGGGGCGGGGTCAACTTTTACATAGGTCATATGAAAACACGTGACCTTTGGACCAAAAGCATCATGGTTAGAGCAACGCCTTTACAGCGCCAGTGATCGGGATCAGGGTTTGAATACTGCGCTGCCTATGAGAAGTTGGTACGTTCTCCCCGTGTCTGTGTGGGGTTTACCCGGTTTCCTCCCACTGTTCCAAATGTACTGGGGATGTAGGTTGATGGGGTGTAAATTGGGACTTATGGGCTGAAACAGCCTGTAACCGTGCTCTACATCTAAATTTAATTTTTTTAAAAATGTGGGGGGGGGGTGTTGACCATTAAACAGTACTGATGGTTACATGATGGTATTTTTTCCATGCAGTATAAAAGAGTGGTTGCGACAAGTGTGTTGCAGAAGGGGGGAAAAGTGACATGATGTAATCCATCCTGGATCCACAACACCTCTTCAATAGTCAGGAAGGTGTAGGAGAGGCAACCCTTCCTAAGGAAGTTGAGAAGTGCAAGGCGACTGGCTCCCATTTTCCAGGACCACAGGTGAGAGTGTCCTGTCTGGCTGCATCATTGAGGGGGACTGGAAGTCGATACAGAGGATCATCAAAATGGCAAAGAAGATCACTGGGGCTCCCTTTCCTCGATGGATGACATTTACCAGGAGTGTTGATGAAATAGGACTCAAAGAAATATAGATGGCCCTTTCCATCCTGCACTCAGTGACTTTGACCCACTACCACCAGGAAGGATGTGCAGGAGCATCAAAACCATGTTGGGAAATAGCTTCTTCTTGCAGGCTGTGAAATCAATGAATCATGATCAGTCAGCGTGCTGCCCTCATCACGGTTGTCCTGTCCCAAAATCAGCATACGAGGCTTTTGTGAAGGAGCTCTGTTGAAATATCCCACAGTATTTATTGTCCACTGAAATTTCCAACCCTCAGTGAACATCCACACGTCTTGAGAAATCATTCTGTGAGAACATGGCTTGTCACGAATGTTCACAATGAAGTCCTCCTGAAGGGAGACCAATGTGCGTGAAAACAGTACTGCCATGCCATGCAAGGCGACATTGCCATCAACCCCCAAAGCACACCACACCAAGTTGTTTAGACTTGTGTCTCCAGTTGTCTTTTGAGCCAACTGTCCTGCTTTAGGACATATGGCCTTCAGGGGAACGGGCTTGAGCAGTGGTCTGCTTGCTTATTGCCTCTGGTAATGGTCCTGACACTGCTTGGCTCTGAATGCTGGCCCCACCATCTTTTATTTCCAGGATGGGTGGATGTAGCATCTGTTGCTTTTCTGCCAGGGCAGTCTGTGTCGTGAAGGTCCTCCTGAAGTCCTGTTGGAGACGGAGCAGGATTTTGAGTAACAATATTTTTTTATAGCTCAGATTGGGAAGAAGGGGAATTTGGAGATGATGCGTCAAAACCCGTTGGTCTTCCTGGAGGTTAGCGTTTTGGCTTTGGGAAGTGCCTTGGCAAATTGCTGTCACCTACCTCCAATTGTCATGGTGTGGTGTGCTGGAGGTATGCAGGGGAAAGGCAGATGAAACCCCAACTTGGTTTCATTCTTCTGGTTGCTGTTCAGCTTCTTGTGTGTTGTTTTTCACTGCCCTCATCCAGGCCAACTTCTTCGCACCCCTCACATTTGGAGCTTCAGAAGAGGAGTCACTCATGGCTGAACACACAGCCTCTGTCACGGTCTCATTGTTTATGTGGCAGCTCTGATTAAATCTTCGATTGATGGGGAGGACTGAGGATCGAGCAATGGTGAGAACACTGGTCATCAAAGGGAAGGGTATGGATTCTCTCCTGTGATAAGTGGTCATTGTGTGGAGCCAAACGCTCCTCGAATCGAGAAAAAATCTTGTCTCCATCTTATTGCCAGTGGGCTGACGACCTGTGAGTGACATAAAACAGCTGTAAATTGCTGTGCTTTGCTTGACAGTAGCATCCATTGGACGGAAAGTTGAGCCTGCAGAATGGTGCCTGGTCACTCAGCTGGCATCAGGCGAGATGGAACAGAAAACACTACAGCTCAGTACAGGCCCTTCAGCCCATGATGTTGTCCTGACACATATATTCTTTTAAAAAAAGTACTAAACCTTCCCTACCCTGTAACCCTCTATTTTCCTTCATCCACATGCCTGTCTAAGAGTCTCTTAAATGTCCCCAATGTTTCAGCTTCCACCACCATCCCTGGCAAGGCACTCTAGGCACTCACAACTGTCTACATAAAAAAAAATCCCCAATGTCTCCCCTAAACTTCCTTTCCTTCGCTTTGTACGTCTGCCCCCTGGTGTTTGCTGATCCTGCCCTGAGAAACAGGTGCTGGGTGTCCACCCTATCTATGCCTCTCATAATCTTGAAGACCTCTATAAGTCTCATCCTTCTATGCTCCAGAGTAAAACCCCAGCTCTGCTAACCTTGCCTCATAAGCCTTATTTTCCAATCCAGGCAACATCCTGGTAAGTCTCCTCTGTACCCTCTCCATAGCTTCCACATCCTTCCTAAAATGAGCTGTCCAGCAATGAACACAATGCTCTAAGTGTGGTCTCATCAGAGATTTGTAGAGTTGTAACATGACCTCTCTACTCTTCCTATTAATGAATCCCAGCATCCCATAGACCTTCTTAACTACAACCTGTCTGGTGACATTGTGGGACATATGGATTTGGACACCAAGGTATATGCTTGCTTTCATCAAGTGGATGTTTAAAGATAACAGGCTCAGGCCTTATTGATTTGTCATGATATTACACTGCAGCAATCAATCCCTCCACAGCCAGGAGAGGAGTCTCCTCATCAGCTGACTCTTCCAGCCATTGGAGGCTTGCACTTCGAGTCTCAGCAGGTGTGCACTTGCATCCAGTCGTCAGACTCGGGTGCTGAGGGAGTTACTTTCTTCTTCTTGGCAATGTGGCAAAGCTAAAACGAGGTCATGTCCTCACTCATTTCAGAAGGTAAGCAATGTTACAGTGCCATCAGTACACAACACATTAAAATAATGGTTGAAATCTGATTCAACCGTAACTTTAATCCAGAGATTTATTCCTCTCTCCAAATGTGCTGGAGAAACTCAGCAGGTCCACTATTTGGGGCCTCAAACAGTCCTTCCAAGTGAAACAGAATTTCCCTTGTGCATCAGCAGGGGTCATCTACTGCATCCAGCGCTCCTGTTGTGGCCTATATCTTTGTCTCCTAGTGACGCCTGAAGAAAACTGAGGTCCTCCATCAGCTAGCTCCCCACCATGACTAGCAGCCCCCCCACATCTCCATCGGGCACACAAAACTCAAAACGGTCAACCAGTTTACCTATCTCGCTGCACCATTTCATTGGATGCAAGGATCGACAACGAGATAGACAACAGACTCGCCAAGGCAAATAGCGCCTTTGGAAGTCTACACAAAAGAGTCTGGAAAAACAACCAACTGAAAAACTGCACAAAGATAAGCGTATACAGAGCCGTTGTCATACCCACACTCCTGTTTGGCTCCAAATCATGGGTCCTCTACCGGCATCACCTACGGCTCCTAGAACGCTTCCACCAGCGTTGTCTCCGCTCCATCCTCAACATTCCTTGGAGCGACTTCATCCCTAACATCGAAGTACTCGAGATGGCTGAGGCCGACAGCATCGAATCCACGCTGTTGAAGATCCAACTGCGCTGGGTAGGTCACGTCTCCAGAATGGAAGACCATCGCCTCCCCAAGATCATGTTATATGGCGAGCTCTCCACTGGCCATCGTGTCAGAGGTGCACCAAAGAAGAGGTACAAGGACTGCCTAAAGAAATCTCTTGGTGCCTGCCACATTGACCACCGCCAGTGGGCTGATATCGCCTCAAGTCGTGCATCTTGGTGCCTCACAGTTCGGTGGGCAGCAACCTCCTTTGAAGAAGACCGCAGAGCCCACCTCACTGACAAAAGACAAAGGAGGAAAAACCCAACACTCAACCCCAACCAACCAATTTTCCCCTGCAACTGCTGCAACCGTGTCTGCCTGTCCCACATCGGACTTGTCAGCCACAAACGAGCCTGCAGCTGACGTGGACATTTACTCCTCCATAAATCTTCGTCCGCGAAGCCAAGCCAAAAAGAAGAAGAAGAGTGACGCTGAAAAGATCGGCTGAGTTCCTCCAGCATTCCGGTGTGTTTTTACGAAATCCAGCAGGTCGCCCAGCAATCCAGGGGAAGTCAAGGGGCATGAGCATTTCTTGCCTGGATCCTTCCGATGGATGCTGTGTGACCTGCTGAGTTTCTCCAGCAAATTTGTATATCGAACTCGACCCCAGAATCTGCAGACTTTTTGGATTAAGTCACTATAAAGAGTTTCTGCTCAAAACATTGATCGTTCTTTCTGTCCCGCTGATGCTTTTTGGCCCGCTGAATTACTCATGCAGAGTGCATTGGTCTTCATCTCTTGTGTTTCAGGAAGACAGAGACAGCCGCAGACTAATAGACCATCTTGGCTTTTTACTGAGACCTGCAGCACCATGGATAGGATCCACCATCCCCAGGAAGCAAAAGGCATTTCATGCTTCGGGCCTGAGCATTTCATCCGGAGTGCCTAAAATCAGGCAGATTCCTGAATCAAAAGATGGTGGGGGAAGAACCTAGGCTAGAGGTCATAGGTGGATACACGTGAGAGGGGGAAGAAAAGAAAGGAGCTGAGATGTGGGGGTGGGGGGGAAAGAGAGAGCCGAGGGTAGCCCTCTGCAGGAGGAGGAGAGCTGGAGGCATGAGGGAGTCTCTGGGCCCTTCATTGGGAATGACCACTGGGTGGTTCTTGCTGTGGCCATGACACATTGATTGTGAAGGGATTTTGTGTGGCACTAGACCCAGCATCTACAGGCTTTCTCTCTTCCCTCTATCGCCCTTCCTCCAGCTCCCCGCCCCCTTCCCTCTGCTCTCCTGTCAGGCCCGCCCTCTCCTCCCAGTTTCTTGTGCTTCCCCTGGCCACCTGTGTCCACCTATGAAGTGTTGTTCTGCCCATTTTATTCAACCATCAGCCCCGCGGAAGGGCTCGATCCAAGACGTCGATGGCTCTGGCTTCTATGGATACTGAGTTTCCCCATCACCCTTGTTTCCCGTCTGATCCATTCAGTGAGATAACAAGGAATGAACCAGAATGCTAGATACAACAAAAGCTCTGGGTCTGGATAACTTCCGAGTGATAAAAATCTGTCCTACTGAGTGAGCTGAGCCTTGAGCCCAGTTCAGTTACAACACTGACAGCAAAGCTTGGATAGACCTTGTTCAAAATAAATTGTTCCATTGCTCCCCACCCAGCCTAACTGCACTCAATGAAGAGCTCGGTGACGGAAAGCATGGTTCAAGCCCGACTGGTAGTCGTCACCAGTAACAAGGTCAGGAGCATTGGGTTGGAGCTTCTCCAGGGCCACATGTATCACCAAAGACTCAGTGGGCTGAGGAGCAGGTCCACGATGAGGCGATAACGACCGCCCCTCCTACTCCAAACCAAGGTGCAATCTGGACTTCTTGTCCATGATCAGAAAACACTGCTAAATGTAAGGAACACTGGAACCCGTTGGTCTACCAAGCTAGAGGACCAGGTACTGTGTGAATATGACCTGATGAAGGCAGTGAGCCCTAACACCAAGTGGAACCCTATTACAAAATATCGGGGAAGAGGTGGGCAGGGAAGCAGAAGCACGGTAAGCTTGCAGGCATTCGTACAAGACTTGAAATGAATCCATTCAGGCGTATTCTCCTGATGATTTTACTTGGAAATGTACGATCTCTGGAAAATAAATGGGATTACCTTTTGCTGCAACTGAACCAGAGGGAAATGAAGGGTTGCTCCCCTTTGGTAATAACTGATCAAAAGAGAGGGCATACAGGGTAGCAAAAATTACTGGAAAAGCAGAGGATTGGGAAATTTAAAAAAAACTTACAGGGAGAGACAAAGAAAGTCATTAGGAAAGAAAAGATGAATTGTGAAAGGAAATAGGCAAAAAACACACAAAAGGATCCTAAGAGTTTCTTCAAATATATAAAAATTAAAAGAGAGACCAGGGTAGATAGAGGTCTGATTGAAAATGAAGCTAGAGAAAACATAATGGGTGACAAGGAGACAGCAGAGGAACTAAATGGATATTTTGCATCAGTCTTCACTATGGAGGACATTAGCAATAGACCTGATATCCAAAGGTCTCCGGAAGTAGAATTAAGTACAGTCAGGATTCCAAGAGAGATAGCGCTTAGTAAAATGAATGGTCTAAAAGTAGTTAAGTCTCCGGGACCAGATAAAGTGCACCCATGGGTTCTGAGGGAGGTGGCTTTGGAGATTGTAGAGGCATTGGAATTGATTTTACAAAAATCAATAAACTCGGGCATGGTTCCCAAGGATTAGAAAGTTGCAAATGTAGTTACACTGTTTAAGAAAGGAAGGAGGCAGTAAAAAAGAAATGGGGCTATAGTCAGTAGTTGAAAAGATATTGGAATCGATCCTTAAGGACGAGGTTATGGAATACTTTGAGGTGCATGACATGATAGGTCCAAGCCAACGTGGGTTCATGAAGGGAAGATCCTGCCTGACCAACCTAATGGAATTTTATGAGGAAATCGCAAGTAGGTTGGACAAGGGAGAGGCTATGGATGTTGTGTAATTGGATCTTCAATAAGATGCCACATAAAATGCTGCTTTAATAAGATGAGAGCACATGGAATTACCAGAAAAATAATAGATTGGGTCAAGCATTGGCAGATGGGCAGGAAGCAAAGGATGGGAATAAAGGGATCTGTTCTGGTTGGTTGCCGATTACTAGTGGTGTTCCGCAGGGGTCAGTGTTGGGGCTGCTTCTTTTTACAATGTATATTGATGATTTAGATTGTGGATTAAACGGTTTCATGGCAAAGTTTGTAAATAACACCAAGATATGTGGTGGAGTAGGAAGTGTTGAAGAAACCGACAGGTTGCAGAGAGACTTGGACAGTTTAGGAGAATGGGCCAAGAAATGGCAGATGAGATACAATGTTGAGAAATGTATGGTTGTACATTTTGGTTGAGGAAATAAATGGTCGGATTATTATTTGGATAGGGAGAAAATTCAAACCTCAGATATACAAAGGGACTTGGGGTTCCTCGTGCAGGATAACCTGAAAGTTGACCGTCAGGTTGGATCAGCAGTAAAGAAGGCGAATTCTTTGTTGGGATTGTGTAAAAGAATAAAGAGGTGTTGATGAGACTTTATGGAGCACTGGTGAGATCTCATTTGGAGAAATGTGTGCTGATTTGGGCCCCATATTTTAGAAAGGATATAGCAAGTTTGGAGAGGATACAGAGGAGGTTTACCAGAATTATTCCAGGAATGAGAAGGATAACATATGAGGAACGTTTTGCGGTTCTTGGACTCTATTCATTAGAATATAGAAGAATGAGAGAGGATCTCATAGAAACATTTCAAATAATGAATGGATTAGACAGAGTGGGTGCAAATAAGATGCTTCCCCTGTTTCCAGAACAAGAGGGCACGGTCTTAGAATTAAAAAGTACCAATTTACAACAGAGATGAGGAGAAATTTCTTTAGCCAGAGGATCATGGATTTGTGGAATTCATTGCCACAAGCAGGATCATTGTGGGAATTTACAGAGGAAATTGATAGGTATCTAATTAGTCTGTTCCTTTTTCTTGTGATCATTTCGGAAGCGTGGCTCCAGGATTCCACTCGGGATTCAGCCTTCCAGCTAACAATATGTTTGTTTTAATTGTTTTAGTGATTAATGCATACTGGGTATGGCCTGTGTTTGCCTGTGCACCATGATTGGGTTGTACATGATAATGAACTTGATCAAATCTGGTATGAAGTGATCCCAGCAAACCCAAAGTACGATGCAAAATAAGGAGAGGCTTCTGTACAGGCTAGTGCTGTCGAGTGAAGGAGGAGGCCGTGGTTGGTGGAAGTCAGCCCTGAGACATTGGTGCGTGGTTTGTTCACCTTAACCTGCCTCATAATACTTCCATCATGAGCTCAGTGGTGCAGATGCTTGCTGACGATAGCACAGTATTTAACTTAATTCCCAACTCTTCAAAACAAGAGGTGGACAGCATTTAACTCCTGGCTAATGAGGACCGAGTAGCATTCCACAATTACACGTGCCAGGCAATGACTCACTCCACCGAGGGAAATTCAATTGATCTCCCCTTAGTAGTCGGTGAAAACCTCGACATCTGAGAAGTCCCAATTAAATTGACGCTTCTTTAGACCAGTTACATAAGCAATGTGGCCATAGTCAATGTCCTACAGTGAGTGGTTTATAACTTATTTCTCTACATCCATTTGTCCACAGGAGAGGCACAGGTCAAAAAGGATTACTCTTGAATGTGCCTGAGCATGTCCAGGCCCAACAATTCTCAAGGATCTCAACAATATCAAGAATAAAGAGTCCATTTGATCGGACCTCCAAACATCATCTAAAATTGGTTCCCTTCACCATCAATGCACAATGGTCAAAGTGTATTCATGTATGAAATAGGCTGACATTCAACCTCTCTCCTGTATTCTGTGGTGAATTTGAAGATGGAGTTGGAACAGTATTTATCTGTACAGTGGTGGGTGCAGAGGGAGTAGAGGAGGGGACTGAGTGCACATCCTTGAGGAGTGCCAGTGTTGAGTGTGCGAGAAGATGTTACTCTCCTTCACTGATTGAGGTCAGTTGGACAGGATGTCATCAGTCCAGTTGAAGAGGGGCACTGAGGCCTAGATCCTGAAGTTTGGGAATTAGTTTCCTGTGGCCTGGGGTACCAAAGTGCTCTAATTCATATTTACTCCTTGATCAATTGACCAAAAGCACTTGAGTTAGCTCGTGGCTTTTGCATTTTTTTTGTGAGATATAGCTTTGCACCAATTGCTGTTGTGTCGTGATTGCTTGTCAACTCTGTTTAACTGCGGCAGCGTGCTATGGCTAACCACAAGTTTGAGGTAAGAGGAACTTAAACACATTTTCCTCCCAAGAAAAGACACCAATATCCATTTCAGGTTACATGGAGATCCCCCTTGGCACCAGGTGTAGGGATTTACTGCAGGGGTTGACTACCATTGAGACATTCAGAGCATCCACTCTCCATGTAACCATATAACCATATAACCACTTACAGCACAGAACAGGCCAGTTCGGCCCTACTAGTCCATGCCGTAACAAATCCCCACCCTCCTAGTCCCACTGACCATCACCCGGTCCATACCCCTCCAGTCCTCTCCTCTCCATGTAACTATCCAGTCTATCCTTAAATGTAACCAATGATCCCACCTCAACCACGTCTGCCGGAAACTCATTCCACATCCCTACCACCCTTTGCATAAAGAAATTTCCCCTCATGTTCCCCTTATAAATTTCCCCCTTCAATCTTAAACCATGCCCTCTAGTTTGAATCTCCCCCACTCTTAATTGAAAAAGCCTATCCACATTTACTCTGTCTGTCCCTTTTAAAATCTTAAACACCTCTATCAAGTCCCCTCTCAATCTTCTATGCTCCAGAGAAAAAAGCCCCAGTCTGCACAACCTTTCCCTGTAACTCAAACCTTGAAATCCTGTCAACATTCTCGTGAACCTTCTCTGCACTCTCTCTATTTTGTTTATATCTTTCCTATAATTTGGTGACCAAAACTGTACACAGTACTCCAAATTTGGCCTCACCAATGCCTTGTACAATTTCATCATAACCTCCCTACTCTTGAATTCAATACTCCGATTTATGAAGGCCAACATTCCAAATGCCTTCTTCACCACACCATCTACCTGAGTATCAGCCTTGAGGGTACTATTTACCACAACTCCTAAATCCCTTTGTTGCTCTGCACATCTCAATAGCCTACCATTTAATGCATATGACCTATTTAGATTTGCCTTTCCAAAATGTAACACCTCACACTTATCTGTATTAAATTCCATCAGCCATCTCTCAGCCCACACCTCCAGCCTTCCTAAATCACCTTTTAATCTATGGTAATCTACCTCACTGTCCACAACACCACCAATCTTTGTGTCATCCGCAAACTTGCTTATCCAATTCTCCACCCCTACTTCCAGATCGTTAATATATATAACAAATAACAGTGGATCGAGGACCGAACCCTGAGGAACTCCACTAGTCACCGGCCTCCAATTGGACAAACAATTTTCTACCACTACTCTCTGACACCTCCCATCCAACCATTGCTGAATCCATTTCACTACCTCCTTATTTATACCTAATGCCCCCACCTTTTTTCCTAACCTCCTGTGGGGAACTTCGTTTAAAGCTTTACTGAAGTCTAAATAGACAACATCCACAGCTTTCCCTTCATCAACCTTTTTTGTAACCCCCTCGAAAAACTTAATCAGGTTTGTCAAGCATGATCTACCCCTGACAAAACCATGCTGATTACCTCCAAATATTTGTAAATACCATCCCTCAGAACACTTTCCATCAACTTACCCACCACAGACGTCAGACTCACGGGCCTATAATTCCCAGGTTTACATTGAGACCCTTTCTTAAACAGAATTCCCAGGTTTACATTTAGACCCTTTCTTACATTTAGACCCTTTCTCTGGGAACACTGTAACTTAATAACTGCAAAAGACAATTGACTGTAATATTCTGAACAGGTGCTGAGTGAGCAGCCACTTTTCATGTTTGAGGCAACATTGTTTATTTATTACTCAATGTAGAGTGGTTTCAGAGAAAATTTGCAAGCTAATTGAAAGTACTGTAACCATTAGCTGTGCGCTTGAATAATTGAAATCTGTTTGTTGTCTTTCAAGCCATTTTTTTTTACACTGGCTGTATTCATTTTCATTTATTTTTCCTTCAGGATGGCACAGTTGGCGTAGGGATTAGTGCAATGCCGTTACAGCGCCTGCAATCGGGACCAGGGTTCGAATCCTGTGTTTTCTGTAAGGAATTTTTAGGTTTTTAACCATAGACTGGAACAGCCTTCAACCTTATTGACTGATCGAGGCAGAGTGGAATGGGGAGCAGGCAAAGGACTATGGGTAGGATCAGTCTTGGGAGGCGTGTCCAGCCGGCAGCAGCCAATCATAGCACAACAGGGGTTTACCACAGTCCCACAATGTATTGAACTCCACCAACCAAACATAACAGTCTCCTCAAATCTTTTTCAGTGCCTGTTCATCAAATAAAATAATTCTGTGCTTGGATCAAAAAGATTGCTAATTGTCACCGTGTTATATGGTACACTTCAAACAACAGCTTTCGCTGCAGAAATTAGAATGTTTTTGTTTGCAGCAAACTGATGAAAACAAGGTCGCCCACATTAGAAGCAGTTAAAATGGAGGAATTAATATTTTAATTAGTAACATCATTGGTGGATATAAAAGAGGAGAACAATAAAATGGCTGAGAAAAGCAATTTGAAGAGGCCATGGAAAAAACTCCACCAGCAGAGCATCCTTTGTAACGTTTTGTGGTTCTCGACATTTTTCTTTCCACCGACATCCCACTTTAAGCATTCCCTATGCCATAGTTGCTCTGTGATTAGTAAGGGATGTCGGTGGAAAGAAAAAGTTTGAAAACCACTGTTTTAATCGTACCGCATTGACTCGTTATGTGCGCGGTTTCAGAACTCCAAAGGAAATGGGCCAATGACAATTTTTCTCAAGCCAAATATTTCAGTAACAATTGGGTCTAGAGCAGTGATTCTCAACCTTCCACTCACATCCCACCTTAAGCAATCCCTTACTAATCACAGAGCACTGATGGCATAGGGATTATTTAAAGTGGGGTGTGAGGGGAAAGAAAAAGGTTGAGAACCACTGGTTTAAATGATTGCAGTCTTCAGGGGGAAGAGGAGGTGGTTTGGCATTTGAGACCCACTCAGGACCTGATCTTTGGGTGAATGACATGTAGAATGGAGGACATGTTGCTGTAGTGATAATGACCATCAGTTTCTTGCCATATCCACTGTATAGTGTATATACTGTGATGCACCATCAATTACACAAAAAACTGTTGTTGAGAAATGAATAGGCTTTTATTCACTTAAGAACAACGGCACATCCCTACTGCTCAACTGTCCTGCACTGAGGAGGGGCTGTAGAATAGTCACCTTTATATTGGAGCCTGTGGGGAGGGGCCACAGGTACAATCAGCCAATAGCTGTGCCTGACCACATACTATTGACCAGCAAGGAATTCAAAACATTATCTGGAATAAGCCAGGACAGTGGAAGCTGAGAAATGAAACATTTTTGTTCTTTGCCATATGTTTGAAGGAATTGTGGTGATACAACTGCTACACTGACCACACTCCCATCAGCCTACTGCAGGGGGAAACCACTGTACCTGCAGGTGGGCAACCTGGGAGGCTGGCCCCACCTACTGGCTGTCAATCACCGACCTGCATAAAGACTCGAGCTGGCCCCTTCGGGAACAGTCTGACACATGGAGCCAGCAGTATAATGAGACATAATTATGCTAATTACAAGGTTAGCATAATTTGGGCATTGTGTCAGATTTATTTACTCCGCAGCACTCACAGGACTGGAGGTGGAGATTTTGTGAGACTGTCCTTACAACCACCCTGCTGCAACCTGGAGAGACTTGAATCCAATGTTGGCCTGATCTGGTGTGAATGGGACAGAGTCAGGACCAGAACAAAGGAACATGGGCTCAGGCTGCCACCAGGGGGATAGATTAAAGTGATTAAACCTTGTAGCCTTGAGCCAGAGCCAATAAAGTGCAACACTAAATGGCCCAGATGATCCTCGACCAATGAAATCGAGCTGATCAGGAGAAGTATAAATAATGGAGAATTTTGGGGAAGGAACAGCAAAAACTTTGGAGACTAACCATCGTGGAAGTGATTTACCTCACGTTGGAAAGGTGAAGATTCTATTTTGGTTTAGAAGGCAAGTGAAGGCTCCTGTTCCTGGGTATTATCTTTTCTATTCTCTGATTATTGGAGGGGGGGGGGGGAACATAAACCTGAGTGGGTCTGTGAACAGATACTTGGTTTAGTATGATTTGTATGCTTGTGTTAACTGTATTAATTGAAGTTCTTGCATGTTGCAGCTGGACTGGTACTTAATAAAGAACAAGTACAGTGGTGTACAATAAATTAAAAAGAGATAATAAAACAAAAGAGAAATAAATAATAGAACTTCCCATTCACTGAACTCGATGCCTCATTTCCACCATGGACATCCAATCTCCATACAGCTCCATTCCCTATAACAAAGGTCTCAAAGCCCTTTGTTTCTTTCTCAACCACAGACCCAACCGGTTCCCCTCCACCAACACCCTCCTCCGGCTGGCAGAACTTGTCTTCAGCCTCAGTAACTTCTCCTTTGTCTCATCCCAATTTCTCCAAGTCACAAGATAAAAGAACAGAAGCAGGCTATTTGGCCCATCGAACCTGCTTCGCAAATCCAGCCCAAGCTAAACCGTTCCTACATCTAGTTCTAATTTCCAGCCTTTTCCCCATATCCCTTGATACGATACCTTGACTAATTAGATACCTATCAATCTCCCCCTTAAACTCTTCCAATGTTTGGGGCTCCACAGCTGTATGTGGCAACAAATTCCACAAATCCACGACCCTCTGGCTTAAGAAATTTCTCCTCATCTCCGTTTGAAATGGGTGCCTTCTAATTCTAAAACTGTGCCCTCTTGTCCTGGATTCACTCACCAAGGGAAACATCTTATTCATAAAGGGGTAGCCATGTGTACTTGCTTGGCCCCCAGCTTTGCCTGCCTTTATGTTGGCTATGTGGAGAAATCCATATTATGAGCCTACACAGGCAAAGCACCTCAACTCTTCCTCCACTACATTGACGACTACATTGGTGTTGTATCCTGCACCCATGAGCTCATCAACTTTATCCACTTTGCTTGCTGATTTTTACCCCAACCTCGTTTACTTGACCTTTCTTTGGCAACACTCTCCCCTTCTTGATTTCTCTGTCTTCATCTTGAAGACAAAATCTCCACAGATATTTTCTATAAACCTACCATCTCCTACAGTTTCCTTGACGACACCACTTCACGCCCTGTCCCCTGTCCTTTCTCGAACTTCCTCTGCCTCCTTCACATCTGCTCCCAGGACGAAGTCTTCCATGTGAAATCATCCAAGTTCTCCTCCTCCTCCTTCAAAAAATGTGGCTTTCCTTCTACTACCATTATCTCGGCCCTTACCCCCATATCCAACCTGCTCATCTGCCTTGGCCCCCTCCACCCTTCTGTGCAACAAGGACACGATCCACCTTGACCTCACTTACCACCCCACCAGCCTTCACATCCAGCATAGCTTCCACCATTTCCACCACCTACTGCATGATCCCACCACAAAACCCATCTTCCCCTTTCCTTCGGCAGGGACTGGTCCCCCCATGCCTCGCTCGTTCACTCCTCCCTTCCCAACCATCGTCCCTTTGGTACCTATCCCTTTGATCGCAAAATATAATAGACTTGGCCTACACCTCTTCCCTCAGTATCATTCGAGGTGCTAAGCAGTACTTTCCCAAGAAGCAGCATCCCACTTGTGAACCTGCAGGGATCAATGACTGCATCTTGCGCTCCTTTTGTGGCCTCCTATAAATCGGAGAGCTAATTTAGTTGACCAGCTTTGTTCTGTCTGCTGCAATTACAGTAACCTCCTGGTGGCCAACCATTTTAATTCCGCCCCCAATTCCCGAGCCGACATGTCTGTCCGTGGCCTCATGTGCTGCCAAATCAAGGCTACCTGCAAAATGGAGGAACAACACCTGATATTCCAATCAGGGCATTCTCCAACTAGATAGCATTAACATCGACCTCTCCAGTTTCCATTAGGCCCTGCCCATGTCTCTCTCTCTCTATCCCTCTGCCTCCTTACCTTCAGCTCCCCACACCCTATCCTTTCCACTCTGAGCTACCCCCTTCCCCATCAGCACAGCTTTTTCCCACCTGCTCTCCCACGCATATCCACCTCCGACCTCTTGTCTGTTTGGCCTGTGCTCGCCCCCTCTTACCTCCTCTCCTTTTTATTCAGCCACCTGCTTGCTCTTTGCTCGTAAGGTTCAGGCCTGAAATGCTGATCACCCTTTGCTTTCCACAGATGCTGCGTGACCTGCTGAGTTTCAGCACCACTTGGATAGTTAATAATCAGTTATTAGAGTCCAAGCCAAAAGAAAGTGGCGTTACAATTGTGCAGATGCATCAATTTTTTTGATGAGACATTGAAATGAAATTAATTTTCTTTGTTGTTGGCTATGAAAGATCCTTTGGTATCTTTGAGACCCTTGGGAATTTTTCTCAGCATTTTTTTTTGAATGTTCAATTTTCCCTCAACACCGACAGAACAAATTAAATACAGGCTGCTGTTGTGGAACCTTTGCAGTCGCTGTGTGAGTGTTGACAGTAGTTTTATCTTCATAAAAACTGCTGCAATTAAGAAGTAACTGATATGTTGCAAAGTGCTTTTAGCTACCACGAGGATGTAGCAAACATTAAATAAATGGAAGCTCTTTGTTTTCAAAGTGGTTTCGAAGGTATTGCTTATCGCTGGGGAGCAATCAATGGAAATTAATTCTGGACGTGGGGCTGGAAATGGTGGAGTGTGTAATATGAGCACTCCGATTTACTGGGGCATTTCGGCAACAAGTCTGACTGTTTGGTGGAGTGCGGCCAAGGAGCAGGACTGGACCTCAATTTTTACGGGGAGATGGACGTGCCCTGCATTTATTGCCCTTCTCGAACAGGGCGATTGCTGAGCCATTTCTGAGGGTTGTTGTGGGTTTGATGACATCTACCAGATAAGGACAGCAGATCTCACTTTCTGAATTTTGCTGGCAAACTACGTGGGCTTCACCATAAAGTCAAGTTCAGTTTATTGACATCTGATTGTACAAGTACAACATGATGAAGCAGTGATCTCTGGTCCTCGGTGCAAAACATGTAAACACACAACCAGACATAACACACATGCAGATAAATAATACGTATGCAGGACAAGTATTCATATGTACAAATAAATAAATATTGTTTCATAAATATGAAGGTCTCGGCTGGTCAGTGTGAGCAGTTCCTTTGATCATTCAGCGTTCTCACTGCCTGTGAGAAGAAGCTGTGCCTGGTGGTGCTGGCTCTGATCCTCCTGTATCTCTTTCTCGACAGGAGTAGCTGAAGGCTGCTGCATGCAGGGTGGAAGGGATCTCCAATGATTTTGCTTCAGGCAACCATCCCAGTAGATCATATCGATGGGAGGGAGGGAGATTCCACTGATCCTCTCTGCCACTCTTATGGTGCCGTGGATTGACCTCCGATCCATTTCTCTGCAGCAACCGGCCAGGATGCTCTCAATAGAGCTCCGATGAAAGGTTGACATGAAGGTGACCAATAACCTTGAACACTTCATTCTTCTTAGGAAGTGCAGGCGCTGTTGCACCTTCCTGACAAATGTGGAGATGTTGCTTGTCCACAATAGGTCACTAGTTAAGTGAACTCCAAGGAACATGGTGCTCTCCACTCCCTGCAGAACATAGAATATTACAGTACAGTACAGGCCCTTTGCTCTCGCTGTTGTGCCGACCCATATATCTCTTCCAAAAAAAGTACTAAATGCTCCCTACTCTGAAACCCTCTATTTTTTTCTATTTATGTGTCTGTCTAACAGCCTCTTAAATGCCCCCCCCCATGTTTCAACCTACCACCATCCCCAGCAAGGCAACTCTGTGTTGTTTTTTTTTAAAAACTGACCCCTGATGTCTCCCCTAAACCTCCTTCCCTTAATTGTGTACACCTGTCCTTTGGTATTTGCTGATCCTGCCCTGGGAAACAGGTGATGGCTGTCCACCCTATCTATGCCTCTCATAATCTTGTAGACCTCTATCAAGTCTCCTCTCTTCCTTCCACGCTCCAAAGAGAAATGTCCCAGCTCTGCTAACCTTGCCTCATAAGACTTTTTTCTCAATCCAGGCAACTTCCAGGTTAATTTCCTCTGTACCCTCTCCAGAGCTTCCACATCCTTCCTGTAATGAGGTGACCAGAACTGAACACAATTTTCTAAGTGTGGTCTTACTAAAAATTTGTAGAGTTGTAACATGACCTCTCTACTCCTGAATTCAATCCCCCTATTAATGAATCCCAGAATCCCATAGGACTTCTTAACTAATCTATCAATCTGTCCGGCGACCTTGAGGGATGTATGGAATTGAATCTCAAGGTCCCTCTGTTCATTCTCACTCTTAAGTAACCAACCATTAACCCTGTATTCAACCTTCTGATCCTTCCAAATGCATCACCTTACACTTATCCGGATTTAACTCCATCTGCCACTTTTCTGCCTAACTCTGCATCCTTTTTATAATCATCTTGTAACCTTTGACAACCTTCAGCTCCATCCACAACTCCTCCAACCTTCGTGTCATCCGCAAACTTACTGACCCATCCTTACGCCTCTTCATGCAGGTCATTTATAAATATCACAAAGAGCAGAGATCCCAGAACAGATCCCTGTGGCACTCTACTAAACACTGAACTCCAGGCAGTATACTTTCCTTCCACTACTACTCTCTGGTTTCTTCCTGCAAGCCAATTTTTTTATTCATACAGCTAATTTTCCACTAATCCTGTGACTCGTGATTTTCTGGATGCAAGGCCTTGTCAAATGCCTTGCTAAAATCCATATAGACCACATCTACCACCCTACCTTCATCAATTGATTTTGTTATTTCCTCAAAAATCTCACATGAGGCAAGACCTTCCATTCACAAAGCCATGCTGACTATTCTTGAGTAGCCTGTACTCTAAATGCTCATAGATCATATCCTCAAGAATCCTCTCCATTAGTCTGAACGCCACTGACGTAAGATTCATTGGTCTATAATTCCCAGGATTCTCCCTGTTACCTTTTACCTTTTTTAAACAAGGGGACTACATTTGCCATTCTCCAATCCTCTGGCACCTCCCTTCAAAGATCATAGCTATTGCCCCAGCTATCTCTTCCCTCACTTCCCACAGCAGCCTGGGGTATATCACATCCAGCCCTGGGGACATCAATCTTGATGTTTTAAAGAAGATTCAACACTTTTACTTCCTTAACCTCCACATTGTCCAGCACACGGGCCTGTTCAATTTCGACATCACTGTGACCTGTTTCATCAGTCATGGTTCCCTTTTCATACCATCTTTTCCTTGTCCCAGTGGGACAACCCTATCTTGAACCCTTCTCAAGTGGTCCCTTAATTTCCTCCACATTACTTCTGTCCTTTCACCCTTAAACATCTGTTTCCAATTTATTCTTGCTAGTTCCTGCCTCATCCCATCATAATTAGCCCTCCCCCAGTTAAACACTTTCCCAGTTTGATTGTTTATATCTTTGTCCATAGCTATGTTGAAGCTTAGGGTTTTGAGGTCACTCTCACCAAAATGCTCCCCCACCAAGAGATCCGCCACCTGACCAGGTTCATTCCCCAGAATTAGATCCAGTTTGGCCTCTCTTCTTGTCAGCCAGTCCACATACTGTGTCAGAAATCCTTCTTGAATACACCTGACAAATTCAGCCCCATCTATTCCTCTTGCAGTCAGTAGGTGCCAGTCAATATCAGAAAAGTTGAAATCACCCATAACTACAACTTTGTATTGGCTGCACCATTCCAAAATTTGCTCCTCGTTGTCCCGAGAGCTATTTAGAGGCCCATTGACTACTCCGAGTCCCTTTCTTTTTCTGACTTCCACCCACACCGGCTCAGTGGAGCCTCCCTCTGCAGCGTCCTCCCTTGATACTGTCCCTGACCAGTAATGGTGCTCCCCCCCCCACCCTTTTCTACCTCCTATCCTATTCTTTTTAAAATACCTCAACCCAGGTACCTGCATCAGCTAATCCTGTCCTTCCTCCAGCAAGGTTTCAGTAACGGCCACAACATCATAATTCCATGAACTGATCCATGCTCTAAGTTCATCTCCTTTATTCCTAATACTCATAGCATTGAAATAGAGACATTTCAACCCCTTTATGTTTTGTCCCCTGCCTGCCCTCCTTTAACTCAGGGCACATAGCATCATGCTTTTGTCCTTCTACCCTAATCTCTGCACTCACATTCTGATTCCCACCCCCTGCCAAACTAGTTTAAACCCTCCTCAGCAGCTCTAGCGAACCTGACCACCAGGATATTGATCTCCCTCCAGTTCAGGGGCAACCTGTCCTTTTTGTGGAGGTAAGACCTTCCCCAGAAGAGATCCCAATGATCCACAAATCTGAACCCCTGCACCTGGCACCAACTCTTCAGCCATGCATTCATCTGCCACACCTTCCTGTTCCTACCCTCTCAGGCACGTGGCACAGGCAGCAATCCAGAGATTTCCAGCCCTGAAGACCTGGTTTTTAACTTCTTTCCTTACTCCCTATACTCCCTCTTCAGGACCTCATCCCTACTAAACATCCCATAGAATACTAATGGACGTACATTTTAGGAATTGAGGAGCCTGATGGCTTGAGGGGGGAGAAGCTGTTGCACAATCTGGACATGTGGGTCCGACTGGTACGGTACCGCCTTCCAGATGACAGAAGAAAGAAAAGTGTACAAGAGGGATATGAGAAGACCTACACAATGTTATTTGCCTTTGGCATGCATTGTGTGTTGTAGCTGAGTGTCATGGTAGGAAGAGAAGCCCCAATAATCTTCTCTGCTGACCTCACTATCCTCTCTGCAGGGTCTTACAGTCTGAGATGGTACAGTTTCCAAACCAGGCAGTGATGCAATTACTCAGGATACTCTCAATACAGATTGAGGATGGAGGGTGGGAGATGAACTTTCCTCAGCCTTCGCAGGTTAGCGCAACCCTGTTATAGAGCCAGCAATTAGGACTGAGGTTCGAATCCTGTGCTGTCTGCAAGGAGTTTGTATGCTCTCCCTGTGTCTGCATGGGTTTTCCCCGGGGAGGGGGCTTCAGTTTCCTCTCACCATTTGAAACATACTCAGGGCTGTAGGTTAATGGGGTATAAATTGGGCCACACGGGCCGAAATGCCCTGTTACTGTGCTGAATGTCTAAATTTTTTAAAACAATTAAATAACTCGATTCCTCGCATGCAGAGTGCTTCTCTTCTATTGCACCTATGAATTAGTGGCTTATTCATTCCAGACTCTTTCACCACGTTCACCTTCTCATTTGGAGAAGGGAAGTATGGTCCTCAATATTCTGTGCCTTGCATTTTGCTATTCATTTTCTACCGTGTCTTCATATAAATCTTTCCTTTTGAGTCGGCAAAATGTCGGCAAAAATTCTCACATTCCAGTCACACAAATGGATAAACTACTGAAAGTAGAATTCAGTTCAGGGGTTGGTGTTTGCTGTCAAATGTGAGGTGTGCATTTAATGCCAAAAGCACTCTGCTGGAGGGACTCAGCAGCACGAGTGGGAGAAAAGGAATGGCTGATGTTTTAAGCTGAACCCTTTGATTAAAAAATGGAGAAATGTGTGAGAGAAGCAAGTGCGAAGATGCAATTGTGAGGGATGGAACGGGGGCCCAGGTGGGATTGGCAAACCTGGAGGAGGTGAAACACAAGATGGCGCCTTGCAACGGTGACTCTGCGAGCAGCTCCGATGGGAATAATCAAATATCGTAAAAATTGAACAGAAAAACGAAAAGCATAAAATCAAACTCACTCGATAACATTGATATACTAAGATCGCTGGCAGATCTTGGAATCAGCAGTCTCTGTGGTGGGGTGGGGGGGCCTTTAAATAGATCACGCAAGTACAACAGCCATTTAAACTTTGTTGGAGTTACAAACATTCAGCTCATTTAAACATCACTGAGAATTTAAAGGGACAGCGCACGGACAATTTAAACACTGTGGGACCTACCAGCAGCAGACCCACAGGTCAAGTAAAGAAAACCTGACCACATGGATGAGGAATGGGGGTTACAGGTCAAGCTGATATACTGGGACCTGAGGCTTCCAATCCCTACCATCTTCCTGACTAACATACAGCCGCTGGAGAACAAACGTGATGAACTCCAAGCCAAACTCCAACATCAGAGAGGACTACGTCAAGTCAAGTTAAGGCACCTTTATTTATCGTACTTACCATGCTTATATGGTAAAGATGAGATAACATTTCTCCAGGACCACAGAGCTTATTTACATAAATGTAAGTTAGAATAGAAGTTAAACATATTGAAATATTAAAATATTAAGACGTATACCAGTAACAGTCCATGGTACACTATTCACATATGTTCTGGGAATTCAGGAGCCTGTTGGCTCGGGGGGAAAAGCCATTGCCCAATCTGGATGTAAGGGCCTGAGTGCTAGAGTACCTCCTACCAGCTGGCAGAAAGGAGAACAGCTTACATGTAGGGTGTGTGTTGTCCTTCTCAATGTTCATTACCTTTCCCCTGCATCGAGTGTTGTAGATGTCCTTCATGTAGGAAGAGAGCCCCCAATGATCTTTTCTGCTGACTTCACTATCCTTCGAAGGGTCTCGTGGTCCGAGGTGGTACAGCTTCCAAACCAGGCGGTGATGTAGTTGCACAGGTTGCTCTCGATACATCCTCAGTAGAATGTAGTGAGGATGGTGTAGTGCGATGGAGAGCACTCAAGACCAGAGAGAGTATTCAGTAAGAATAACACACAATAGTCTTTGGACTGAACTGAGGTTTTGGCAGGGATCTAGGGTTTATATCGGAATATGTGGGGGGAGGTGGGGTGTGGGGGGAGGAGCCAATTCTTAGGACATCACATCAGTAGTGAATTCCCAGTTGACTACAGATGGAGGGTGGGAGATGAACTTTCATCAGCCTTTGCAGGAAGTAGAGGCGCTGCTGGGTTTTCTAAGCTATGGAGCTGGTGTTAAGGGACCAGGTGAAATTCTCTACCAAGTGCACTCCAAGGTACTTGATACTCTTTTTCTAAAATTTTTTTTATTTTTCACAGTATGAACCGTACTGACCAAAATACATACAGACATTTTTCTCTTGAATATATACAGTGTTGTTTTCTCCCCCTTTTTCCTCCCTCCCTTCCCTCCCTCCCTCACCCCCCTCCCCATTTATTCAAAGTTCAATCTATATGATACATTAAACCCGTTAAACAATGTCATCACTTAATAAAAATAAACAAGAAATTTTTGTCCTTTACTTTTACATACTGGGTCAGTTCATTTCGTTGTCTTCTCCTTCTGTCATTTTAGGTGGTGGAGATCCATGGTAGGATTTCTCTATTGTGTTTCATGTATGGTTCCCATACATTAACTTGATACTCTTGACGACCTCAATGGTCGAATTGTCAATGGTCAGCGGAATGTGGTGCTCCCCCCCCCCCTCACCCTCTTGAAGTCGATAACCATCTCTTTTGTTTTATTAATGTTCAGATACAGGTTGTTGGTTCTGCACCAGTCTGTTAGTGTCTGTACCTCATCTCTGTATATACTGGCTCCTCATTCTTACTGATCAGGTCCACCATGGTCGTGTCGTCAGTGAACTTGATGGTGTGGTCAAGCTGTGTTTAGCTGCACTGTCGTGGGTCAGTAGGGTGAACAGCAGTGAACCAAGCACACAGCCCTGGGCCCCCTGTGCTCAGTGTGATAATCTTGGAGGTGTTGTTACTAATCCAGACTGCCTGAGGTCTTCCTGACAGGGAGTCAAGAATCCAAATGCAGAGGGAAGAGTTTAGACCTAGCAGGCTCAACTTCCTCATCGGGGACTGAGGTACGATTGTGCTTAACGCTGAACTGCAGTCAATAAACAGCATTCGAACATACAAGTCCTTGTATTCCAGGTGGGTGAGGGCCACTTCATGTGCTTTACATGGCCAAATGCAGACATTCTGGATATGGCACTGCAGCCCAAGAGCTACTTCCTCCATTGTGCTGACTGAACACCAGCATCTGGAAAAACCAGGGAGGTGGCATTTGTGTCATCATCAATTCATCGTGGTGCACAGATGTGATGGTCACAGATGTGATGGTCTACTCTCCCAATCTGGAACATTTGGCGATCAAGGGTCACCCATTCTACCTGCCGAGGAAGTTCACTGACATCATCCTGGTCACAGCGTACATTCTGCCCCAGGGTAATGTCAGGTTGGCACTGGAGGGACTGAGCGCTGTGATAAAAAGCCATAAGACAGAACATCCTGATGGCTTCCCGATCATTGTGGGAGACTTCAATCAAGCCAACCTGAAGAAGACTCTGACAAATTACCACCTACAGATCACATATGAGACCAGGTAAACCAACACACTTGAACACTGCGACACCATGAAGAACACATACTGACCCATATCATGACCGCACTTCGCAAGTCTGATCACCTGGCTGAACTTCCACTTTTGGCATACAGAGACTGAAGACCACAGCACCAGTGGTGGAGACAGCGAAGGTGTGGTTGAGGGAGGCGGAGAAGCGTCTACAGGACTGCTTTGAATCGGTGGACTGGAACATATTCAGGAACTCATCCATAGACTTGAATGAATATGCAACAGGTGCCACCAACTTCATCAAGACCAGTGTGGATGAGTGTGTGCCCATGTGCACCTACCAGGTGTTCCCCAACCAAAAACCCTGGCTAAGTCAAAGAATCTGCAACCTGCTGAGGGTGAGAACAGAGTGTTTAAGGCCAAGGATCGGGAACTTTACAAAAAGTTCAGGTACGACCTGCGCATGGGCATTTCCGAGGCAAAGTGGCATTTCTGGAGGATGCTAGAGACAGAGACAGAAACACAAAGCTGTGGCAGGGAGTGCAGGCCATCACAACCTACAAAGCGACGACAAATACTGTAGGTGGCGTAATGCTTCATGACTCGATGAGCTGAACACCACCTTTGCCTGCTTTGAGAAGAAGAACCAAGCAATGCCTACTAGAATCCCTGAAAAGGCTGAGGACCCTGTGATATCTGTCTCTGAGGGTGATGTCAGAACATCATTCAAAAAGCACCCTGACAGCATACCTGGCAAGGTACTGAAAATCTGCGCCAACCAACTAGCTGGAGTGTTCTTGGACGTTTTCAACCTCACACTGATGCAGTCAGAGGTTCCCACCTGCTTCAAAAGGGCATAAATCCATGGTACACCCATAGAAGTTTCTGAGAGTAGTGTGAGCTGCTTCAATGACTACCACCCAGTAGCACTAAATTCTACTGTGAGGAAATGCTTTGAGAGGCTGGTCATGGCCAGAATTAACACGTACCTAAGTAAAGATCTGGACCCACTGCAATTCGCCTATTGTCACAATCACTCCACAGCAGATGCAATATTGCTGGCTCTCCATTCAGCTCTGGATCACCTTGAAAACAGCAATTCATACATACAGCTACTCTTCATCGACTACAGCTTGGCCTTCAGTACCATTATTCCCTCAGTGCTGATCAAGAAGCTACAAACTCTAGGCCTCTGAACTCCATTCTGCAACTGGATCCTTGGCTTTTTCAACAGAAGACCACAGTCAGTATGAACTGGAAACAATGTCTCCTCCTCGCTGATTATCAACACAAAGGCATCCCAAGGATGCGTGCTTAGCCCACCGCTCTACTCGTTATACACCCATGACTGTGTGGCCAGGCACAATTCCAATCCTATCTACAAGTTTGTCGATTACACCACAGTTGTCGGCAGATGGATCAGCTCATTGAACAACCTTGCGCTCAACATCAGCAAAACCAAGGAGACGATTGTGGACTTCAGGACAAAGTCAGAGGAACATGACCCAGTCCTCACCGAGGGCTCAGCAGTGGAAAGGTCAAGAACTTCAAATTCCTGGGCGTGAACATCTCCGAGGATCTGTCCTGGAGGCTCCATGTTGATGCAATCACAAAGAAGGCTCACCAGTAGCTGTACTTTGTGAGGTGTCTGAGGAGATTCAGTATGTCACCAAAAACTTGAAAACTTCAACAGGTGTACCTTGGAGAACATTCTGGTTGGTTGCATCACTGCCTGGTATGGAGGCTCCAACTCTCAAGACAACAACCCCAGAGGGTTTTTAACTCGGTCTGCAACATCACAGGCATCAGGGACATCTACATGAGGCAGTGTCTTTAAAAAACCAGCCTCTATCCTCAAAGACCCCCACCACCCAGGACATGACCTCTTCACTCTGCTACCATTGGGAAAAAGGTACAGGAGTCTAAAGGCAAGCTCTCAGCGGCACAGGGACAGCTTCTTCCCCGCTGCCATCAGATTCGTGAATGATCAATGAACCCCAGACATTGTCATACTTTTTGTGCACCAATTACTTTTACTTTTTTATAGAAATGTTGGAAGATGGTTTTAATATGAATGTTTACACTATGATGCTTTGAATTTGATTCTGAACATGTTGGACAGAGATGGTAGATCAGCAGATGGGTCAAACGGAGAGAAGGGCAAGGAAACCAAAGTGGTCAGGTGGGGGAAGATGGGTCACATACTGTGAAATGTGTGATCAGATATAAAGGCTGCCAGTGATCAATAAATACATATTCCCCTCTCCTTCCCTCTCTGCCTCAGCAGGGACCACTCCCTTTGTGACTCCTTGTCCACTCTTCCCTTCCCACCAATCATCCCTTTGATGTCTAACCCTGTCACTGTGGGAAATGCTCCACTTGTGCCCACACCTCCTCCCTCAGTACTATTCTGGGCCCCAAACGGTCCTTCCAAGTGAAGCAACATTTTACTTGTGAATCTGCAGGGGTCACACACTGCGTCTATTGGTCCCAATCTGGCCTCCTCTACATTGGAGAGACTGGATAGAGATTGGGAGATCGCTTTGTTGAGCACCTCGGCTCTGTCCACCGCAATAGCCTGGACCTTCCAGGGACCCCCCCCCCCATTCCAATTCCCCATCCCATTCCCTTGCCGACATGCCCATTCATGGTTTAGTACTGCCAGACTGGGACCACCTGTAAAATGGAGGAACAACACCTCATCTTCCGTCTGGGCACCCTCCAACCGGATGGCATTAATATCGACCTCTTTAGCTTTTGTTAACTCCCCCCTCCATTTCTTCCCCACCTCCTTTCCCCAGCTCCGCCTCTCCCTTTTCCCTGTCACCTTTCGCACAGATATGATAAATTCTTACTTCATCCCCTTATCTTATCCAATGAACATCATTTGTTGGTCTGGAACCTCCCCCAACCACCATTGTCTGAATTTTGAGACTTCCTGCTTCTGGCTCATTCTGCCCTTGAAGAAGGGCTTGGGCCCGGAACATCAGCAATATATCTTTGTCTTCTATAAACACTGAGTTCCTCCAGCATTTTGGTGTGTTTCTGCAACTAAAAGGTGCAATATCTTCCCATTCTCCCCACCCCACCCACCCCCTTCAGAATGTGCTTACAGCCAACGAGATATTGTGTGTGGTCTCAATAAGGAAAGATTGGATAAGCTTTTTTTGGAGCAGAAGGTCAATTTAATTGTTAATACATTACGAGGGGGCTGAATATATCATGTAAGCGGGGGGAGGGGGGAGTACTAGCAGAAGGGTCAACTAAAATATTTGATGGAAGCAATGGATCCAAATGAGAGACTGTCGAAGATGGAATCTGAAGGCACACTCACTCTGCTGGAGCAACTCAGTGGGTCGACAGTGGCCGATGGGGCCTGCCCCTCCCCTCTCTGCCAGTCTCCATAAAGGGTTTGGGGCTCGATTCTTACGACGCAGAATATTGTTCAGCCCATCTGTCTGCACTTAGCATCTAATCGCAGGGTAGATTCAAGATTTATTTTATGGTCATTGTAATAAAACAGTGTCATATTACATGAAATTGGCTTTTGCCTGCTGTAAGGCAGACAGATTCGATACCGGCAGAAATTGCCTGAAGCACCTTTTACAGTCAGAGGAAGAGAATAACTGTGGATTTTCATCCAGCCCCCGCAGACACGAAGAGTCCAGTCCAAACCATTGGCCACCTGAGCTCCAGATCTGAACCTCCAACGCGGTCAGGGACCTTTCAGCGCCTTCAGCCCCCCCTCACATCCGGTTCCAATACCTGGTACTCCATTAGCCAGTTTCAAGCCAGTCTCCAGCAATCCCAGCCCAGCACGAGTCCCCCCACAGCAGTCTCTGGCAGCTCACAGCCTCCGTGGGTTTCTCGCCTCGGGTCGCCAGCAGCCTGCTGGATGTGTTGGTCTTTCAGCTGCAGAGCCCCCTCACTGGTCTCCCGCCAGGGTCCCCGTCCCATGGGTTATTTTCTCTGATTCTCCTCCACTCCCCTGGAGTCTGCAACCCCTTGTGGCTGCTGCCGATCAGAGGCGCCGCCATCTTGAGCGCAGACCTCGCAGCCGCGGGATTTTAACTAAAACTACTGTCAGCTCCTTTCATGAACCATTCAAAGCCTGTGCAGAGCTGACGGCAGTTGACCGGGTGGATGGGCCCCGCGAGAGCGCTGTATCTCTGCTCCTAGCTCCCCGCGGGTCCACACCAACACCGCCACTTGCTCTGGCCTTGCCATTTGCACCAGTAGAATGCTCCAGTGGAGTTAAACAAGATGTACAATACACAAAGGTGCTGGAGAAGCTCAGCAGGTCACACGGCATCCATTGGAAGCTAAATGTTGAAGGGCTCAGGCCCGAAGTGTTGGTTACCCTTTACTTCCTGTGTATGTTGTGTGACCTGCTGAGTTTCTCCAGTACCTTTGTATGTTGTATATCAAATGCCACAGGCCCCAATCCACTGAAGAGTGACCGTGCCTGTAAAGGTAAAAAGTGTGGGTAGGGAGGTGTATAGATAAAGTACCCTCCTCATTAGACATTGGTCTGCCCACTGCAGGAAGGACCTGTGCGCAAGGAGGAAAGATAACTCCAAGGTGGGGAGCAAAGTTAGGGGAATATGAAGAGGGTACACGATCCCTTCACAATACGGGGGTCGCTAGCCTTGTCCTCCTCAGCCACCTTAGGTAGTATAGGCACTGCTGCACCTTCCTGACAAATGAGGAGATGTTGTGGGTCACCAATAGGTCACCTTTTATATGCACTTCAAGGAACTTTGTTCTCTCCATGCCAGATGTGTAATGAAGAGTGATCGACCTTCATCTTACTGAAGTCCACAATCATCAATACAGCACCAATGCACCGGCATCAATAATGGTGAATGTTAATGAAATCACGTTGCTATTGCATTCAACTGTAAACAAAATGAACTGAAGGACAGAGTATTCATTAATTTAATAGCAGCTGCTGCAATTGTTTTCATAGCAGTTTCCCATGGGCAAGTTCATAATGTGGATGGCAACATAAATTCATCAGTCTGCAGTCAAACAATGGAGCATTGAGAAATGAGGTCAAGTGCTCAGGAAAATAATTTTTTGATTTTCAATTCTTGAGTACAAGTAAACAAAAGAAAAGGTAATTAAGACAAAAGCAGCAAGGGCGTTGAATCTTCATAGTTTGATCCTCCCCACTGATTATCAGTACAGGGGGACCCCAGGACTGTGTGCTTAGTCCCTGTACACACATGACTGTGTGCACACCACACTAATTCACCATTGGTGGCCGGATAACGGGAAGCAATGCGTCAGAATGCAGGATGGAGATCCAGAAGAATCTTGCTCACCACGTCACCAAGACTAAGGAGTTTATTGTGGATTTTATGAAGAAGAGCCTGAGGGACTATGTTGATGGGATGGAGAAGGAAAGGGTTAGTATTTCAGAGACTATTTCATCAGAAGAGCTCTCCTGGAGCCATCTTGTTGAGGTAACCTGAAGAAGGTACACCACTGCCTCTACTTTCCAAGGAGATTGGGCATGTCGACGGATTCTCAATCAAACCTGTACAGTACCACTGTGCTGAGTGTTTGCAGCATGGCCTGATTTGGGAATATGTCTGCCAATGGATACAGGAGGTAACAAACATAGCCAGGTCCATCACAGGTTCTGACCTCCCATCCACTGCAGACAAGAAGGTAGCCAAGACCACAGGCCACAGCCTGTTCTTATTTCAACATTCAGGCAACCTGAGCAATGTGGCCTTGGCGACGTTGAAAGCAAGGTTGTTCTCCATCTCCATCTCCAGGTATTTGGCCAACAAGAGTGGTGTCATCAGTGAATTTGTGTAGCGTGCACACAGTAATGAGGGCACTGGGAGTAGAGCAGGGGACTAAGCACACAGCCCTTGATGACATAAGTCTGAAGACCAGCATTTCTCAGTTCTTTCCAACAGTTATCAGGCTCTTGAACCTCCCCTTGTTACACCGATCATTGATTGATCCACTAAAGGACCGTCTGCACAATTGTAAAGTCCCAATTTTTACAGTAGGATAACTGTGAATATTTATTATTCTATCTTGTGTATTTATTGTCTTTTTCTTCAATTAAGTTTACGACTATAGTTTTTAAAAAATTACATGAAGCAAGTACAAATTTTGGTGCAATGTGTATGGCAATGAATCCACCATTATCATTTGATGTTACACTAATATGTCGATAATTGAATCGTGAACTTTGGGCGTTCATCTGGAGCTGAAGAATGTCACAATCAATTAAGAGACTACTTGAAAGGGTAAGTTTGTGGCTAACAATATTCGGTTATTTCTGAGAAATCCTGGCTACAGTGCCTGTGTGCAATCAACTTAGGCTCATAACAGCCCAATGCATAATCTACTGAAGTCTTTGGCTGTTCAAAACTCCATGGCCAATCCTCTATCAATACCAAGCATTCACAGTAAAGTCTTTTCACAAGAATGTGCTGAATTTGTTATGAGCTCAGAGGACCCCAAAACCCAGCAGCAATAGATATTCACCAAGACAAATGGTTACTTAAACAAAAGTTACTTTTATCTTTAAACATGAAAATAGAATCCAACTCTAACTTATCTCTATTGATTTACTTAACCCCCTTATAATTCTAAGCGCATGTGTATGTGATGTGTGTGTAAGTTCAGAAAAGTTCTTTGGTTCACAGTCCAATCTCACTTCTCATTCCTCCAAGTTCACTGGTTGCAGGCCATTCTTATAATGTGCACAGAATTTAACATTTATAAAGTTCACCAGTGCTTGAAAGGTAAATGCTCAGGAAGATTCTTGTCAGTTTTCAGAGAGAGATTTGTTGTTCCAGGACATCCACAACTGATGTACTTCCATCAACCACTTCAGTGTCTTGCTGACAAAACTTGCCCCTTCAGAGTCCTCCAGATGATAACCTCTTTCTTTCAGGTCACCACAGAGTTCCTTTTTGTTTCACTTATTCCAAGTGAAACATTAGACAGCCAGTCCTCTTCTCTTGCATGAACCACAAGAGCTTTGACCAGGCTGTCTTACACCTTCTTACAACTGGGCTTTCCAGCTTGTCCTGTTCCAGTCCCAGCTGGCTGTAACATTGTACAAGTGATCCTCTCTCTCTCTCTCTCTCTCTCTCTCTCTCTCTCTCTCTCTCTCTCTCTCTCTGTTTGGCTCTCTCTGTTTGGCTCTCTCTGTTTGATTCTCTCTGCTTACAAAATCACATGACCCTCTTACAACACCAAGCTCTTCTCCAACAAAATCTTTCATCAGTTGCCTTTTGTAAACAACAATCCATTAGTGAATCTCTTGAGCACTCTTCAAAGATCTTGCAAAAGCTCAGAGGATCTGAGCATTGGGCAGAGCTCCAGTATTTTAAATAAGACTTGTTTTAAAGTGTTTTTTATGTGACCTTCTCTAACAAACCTTTTCTAAATTATTTCCCAAAAACATATCTTTATATGCTGTCACAAAGTTCTGACAGTGAAACTCCTCCCATACTTGCACAAAGTCACTGTCTCTGTCTCCACTCCTCGGTTGAATGGCAAACATGTTCTTGAGTGTTACAATTCAGAGTCCAAAATGAATGAGAATTTGAACTGTAAGCTGAACAAGAAAAATCTCCCTCCAATGCCTCATATGGTATGGTCTAATTTTCAAGTTCTTGAGCAGAAGCAGCACAAAGGGTATTAGACATTTGTCCTCTATTTCTCACAAACTGAAGTCCTTAATTACAATCTACCAACTCTAACCAAGCAGCAGTTCCTGGTCTACAGTAATTTGTATCTAAAATGCCTTTAATAACAAGTTGTTGTAGATGGTAATTACTTCTGCCTTCTTCCCATCACTGTTGAAGGATCCTGGGGCTGCATCCTTCATTCGCAATGCTACTCATTCCCTCTAGATTGGCACTTTATCCAAACAGTGATGACCTCATGCCATATTGTCAAGAATATATCAAAGTCACAGGCTGAGAGCAAGCTCTTCAGTTCTGTCACCAACAGCGAGAAACATTAATACGTCAACTGGTTCCCATTCTGCAGTCATGTGTGTTTCAGGACCGTAAATGTGGGTCAACTATCTCAGATTTACCCTAAGGGAAGGTGGTATTTAACAGTTCCCCTCCCAGACTGGATATGGGGAGGCATCGTTATGCACTGGGGATTACCTGGCTGTACGCCTGATCATTGGTAGCCGCCATTTTGATTTTTTTAAGGGCTGTGATTGGCAGAAATGTGTCAGCTCAGCATCCTTGCAACAAACAAAAGGTCAAAAATCAACCTCCATCTTTGGTTCTGATGTCACAGCGGGAGTGATTCAATTTCCATCAATATTCATGATGTTGATATTAAGGATGGTCCTGCTCTCCTTTTGGCGTCTGTGTTTCCTCTGGCCTCAGGAAATGGTCTTTGCCTCACCCAGGACTATATTTGATGCTCTCTAACCTGGGAAGCAATGCTGATCAAAGTGAACTCCAGCAACAACATGGACCAAAACCTGAATTGGAAATATCAAAGATTCAATCTTTTGACCAGCATCATTCCCTTTTGTTTCAACTGTCATGCGGGGAGAACGTACCAACTTCTTATGGACAGCGCGGGGTTTGAACCCTGGTCCCGTTGGCTGGCGCTGTAAATGCATTGTGCTAACTGCTACGCCAACCATGCTGGACTGTAGAGGAGTTGCATTGTCCCAGGTATGATGTGTTAAAGTGGCACCTTAAGGTAGACATAAAAGATCCCTGGCAAATATGTATTCGTGAAGACAAAGATCTGGCCATTTTGCCTTTACAGCATGTAGGAACTTGCTGTGTGTGTATTGTCTAACTACACTTTAATAATGGAAAGTACTATTCAAAGGCACCCTCTGAATTGTGAAAAGTGCTTTCTAAACGCATCTTTTCCCTTCTGATGCAGTTGCCATGGTGATAACTAAATAGCTCTATTTCCAAACCCTGAAGAATATTTCTGATGCTAATAATGAGTTTATTGTCATATACAGGTATTTTGCCAATGAATAATAAAAGGATGACAGAAATGTGCAATTACTTCTTCCTACAGGATGTTTTATTGCATTAATTTAACAATGTGTCAGTTCGATCGAGATTAAAGGATAATTCCTTTTGTGAGCCTTTTCTCAGAAAATCCTTACTTACATGTTCCTGGACATTAACAATTTGTTGAAGTTTTGGCATCTAAAATGCCTTTTAATATTTCACTAATGGAGTTCAGAGTAAAGGCAGTTTTCACTGGGGATGAAATGGAAGGGCTGGTTTTAACGGCAGTAAATGGGGTTGATCTCCACATTTAGAAGCTGCCTCCAGAAAGGTTTCTTCCAATGTCAGGCACAGCCATTTTAATTTTTAATTAGAGATGCAGTACGGAAACAGGACCTTCTGACCCATGAGCCTGTGCCTCCCCCTCCCCACCATATACACCACTTGAGCTCCAACTCCCGTACGTTTTTGGAAGGTGGGAAGAAACTGGGGAACCCAGAGGAAACCCCCGCAGACACAGGGAGAATGTACCCACTCCTTAAAGACAGCGCCGTATTTGAACTGGGATCACTGGTGCTGTAATAGCTATCCTCTACAACACAAATTGGTAACCCTTGATACCCATAAAACCCCAGCTTTGATCCAGAAGTGGGATCTGGGTTTGGAATTCCTGGCATTCACAATGGGCTGAGATCGGCCTCTCATCTCCTGCGGTCTGATCAAGCCAAAAATCTGCCTTGTGTTCCACATTTGGTGTCCTGAGCAATTTGACAGGAAGTAAATCTCGGTGCTTCTGAACAGGAATCAATCTGTGCTGCATATTTAAATGGAAGTATTTTTTAGCAAACACAATACATTTATTCATGTTACCTGCAGCCCAAATTATTGAACTGATCCAGATATTAATGCAAATTGTAGATTTCCCTTGTGTGTACATCAGCACTATCCAGAAGAACTACACACCACACAGCTCCAGAACAAGTGTTTTAATTGTCCTATGCAGGAGTCCATTTCCAATCCAATCAGGCAATTCCCAGCCATTTTTCGAACATCATAGCTTTTTAAAAGCATCACTTGAAACACTCTCACACAGAACGTGAGCTCTGATGTGCCATGTGCCACAATCATGTGCCACAATTCATTGGTGGTCTGTGAAGCCCTGAACTCCTTTACAGACAAGCCATGAAGCTGCACAAATTCAAAGGTGAACACAATAGTCAAAGCTCATCACAAATCGACTTCACAGATGTGACAGCCTGCATCTTCAAACGTGATAAGATGTATATATTCAGCAGGTGCGTCTTGATATTATGCAAGTTAAATTTGAAAAAAATTTAGACATACAGCATGGTAACAGGTCGTTTCAGCCCATGAGTCCGTGCTGCCAAATTTACACCCCATTAACCTACACCCCCGGTATGTTTCAAACAGTAGGAGGAAACTGGAGCCATGGGGGAAAACCCACGCAGACACGGGGAGAACGTACAAACTCCTTACAGACAGCATGGGATTCGAACCCAGGTCCTGATTGCTGGTGCTATATATGCCAACTGTGCTGTCCCACTGGTGAGAAATTCTCAGTGAACATCCAAAAGAGACCTGGTTCAAAAACATATTATCATTGCAGCCAGTTCATTTCCATTTATCTCTCTATGCTCCAACTCAGTTGCCTGCACAGAAGATGCACCTCATGCCACAGATTGAGATTCCTTCAGAGAATATCATGAAACATGAAAATATTCTCACCCTGTTCCATGTCTGGGTTCTCCAACCTGGACATGGGTGAAAGGAAGAAAGAGATCATCCTCTCAGCAAATTCCCAACATGTGGCCAGGTCAAACCTTCAAACCATCCAAAGCAATGGTTCTCAACCTTTTTCTTTCCACTCACGCCCCACTTTAAGTATTCCCTATGCCATACATGTTACTCTGTGATTAGTAAGGGATTGCTCAAGGTGGGATGTGGGTGGAAAGAAAAAGTTTGAAAATCATCCCTAATTGACTCGTTATGTGCACGGTTTCAGAACTCCAAAGGAAATGGGCCAATGACAATTTTTCTCAAGCAAAATCTTTCAGTAACAATTAGGTCTCGAGCAGTGATTCTCAACCTTCCCTTCCCACACATATCCCACCTTAAGCAATCCCTTACTAATCACAGAGCACTGATGGCATAGGGATTACTTAAAGTGAGATGTAGCTGGGAAGAAAGAGGTTGAGAACCGCTGATCTAAAGGGTACAGCTAGAGAAAGGAACTCTTCTGATGTGGCAGCAACTATTCAAAAAATGAGGTAGAGTCCAGTTCTCTTTGTTGCAAGGATATTCATGGATCCAGTTACAGCCATTAATAGTGAATATTAAGTCATATTGTTGAACAATAAAGTCTGCAGATGCTGGGTTGAGTGCAATACACAAATATGCAGGAGAAACTCAGCAGGTCACATGGCATCCAGAGGGTCACCAACATTTTGGGTCTGGGCCTTTTGTCAAGGTAAGGGATCAGGCCCAAAACATCGGTGATCCTTTACTGACCTGCTGAGTTTCTCCAGCGCATTTACATATGGGATGCCGAATCAAGTTTTTTCAAGAGCATGGCAAGTAATAGCAGCTAGAATTAGGCTTCAACTGTGCAGGGCAAATTATGGGAATGACAAACGGACCATGTCATGAGGGCCTCAGTGACCAGGAAGTGAAATGATGTAGTTTTTTTTAAATAATTGGGTTTAAATAAACTGAAGCAGATGAATTCAAAGTAAAATCAGATATCGAAAGGGGAATAAGTAGCGATTTGATCAGGCAAAAGTAAAATAAAGAACCCTATCTGTCTGCATCATTGTGCAGAGTGGTAGCTGCAAAGCTCCGGACCAGAAGTCAGTTCAGAGGATCATCAAAATACCCAAGACGATCACTGGGGCCTCCCTTCCCTCTCTTGACGACATTCTCTGGGACCGTTGCTTAGATAGGGCTTACGGAGTTATTGAGGATCCCAATTAATATTTTTGACCCACTTCCATCGAGAAGGAAAATCAGGACAGCCAGGCGGGGAAATAGCTCCTTCCCGCAGGCTGAGAGATTGATGAACAGTATCCTGTAGCTGCAAAAATCACCCCACAATGTCTATATTTTATATGTTTATGTACACATGTGATTAGTATGTGCTATGTATTTCAAAGCCAGCTCTTCAGCGCTTGACGTCCTGTTTTGCGGAAACTGCCAAAATGTTTGGCCTGGAAGTCAGCCTGAAGAAAACTGAGGTCCTCCATCAGCCAGCTACCCACCATGACTACCAGCCCCCCCACATCTCCATCAGGCACACAAAACTCAAAACGGTCAACCAGTTTACCTATCTCGGCTGCACCATTTCATCAGATGCAAGGATCGACAACGAGATAGACAACAGACTCGCCAAGGCAAATAGCGCCTTTGGAAGACTACACAAAAGAGTCTGGAAAAACAACCAACTGAAAAACCTCACAAAGATTAGCGTATACAGAGCCATTGTCATTCCCACACTCCTGATTGGCTCCGAATCATGGGTCCTTTACCGGCATCACCTACAGCTCCTAGAACGCTTCCACCAGTGTTGTCTCCACTCCATCCTCAAAATTCATTGGAGCGACTTCATCTCCAACATCGAAGTACTCAAGATGGCAGAGGCCGACAGCATCGAATCCACACTGCTGAAGATCAAACTGCGCTGGGTAGGTCACATCTCCAGAATGGAGGACCATCGCCTTCCCAAGATCGTGTTATATGGCGAGCTCTCCACTGGCCACCGAGACAGAGGTGCACCAAGAAGAGGTACAAGGACTGCCTAAAGAAAGCTCTTGGTGCCTGCAACATTGACCACCGCCAGTGGGCTGATATCGCCTCAAGCCCTGCATCTTGGCACCTCACAGTTCGGTGGGCAGCAACCTCCTTTGAAGAAGACCGCAGAGCCCACCTCACTGACAAAAGACAAAGGAGGAAAAACCCAACACCCAACCCCAACCAACCAATTTTCCCCTGCCACCGCTGCAACCGTGTCTGCCTGTCCCGCATCGGACTTGTCAGCCACAAACGAGCCTGCAGCTGACGTGGACATTACCCCTCCATTAATCTTCGTCCTCAAAGCCAAGCCAAAGAAGTATACACCGTGTTCTGGAGAAATGCTGTTTCATCTGGTTCTACATGTTCAGTGGTTTTCAAACTTTTTCTTTCCACTCTCCTCTCATTTTAAGTAATCCCTTAGATGATAATAAACTTAAACCTATGTGGTGGTACACCACTGGCCTACTGCAGGGGGCAACTTCTGTACCTGCAGGAGTGTACCGCTGGCCTGCTGTAGGGGGATTAAGGGGAGGAGCACAATTCATGAAGCTTGCAGCACTCGCTCAGAGCAGCTCCAGATAAGCGTGGCCTACCTTATGCTTCAGAGACCGCCATGGACCTGTGACCTTTGGTGAGACTGTGAGATGGCCCATCCGCAAAAAAAATTCTATTTGACATGAAGAGATGCTTAAAATTTGAAGCAAAGTTAAAAATGTGATGAACCTTTAATAAACGTTGCAGATTGGCCAGTGCTGGACCAGAGGGTGTTCCTGGGTGTGCAACCCTGTCACTCACAGGTGTGACAGCAAAGGCCCCTAGTTTTCCACTTTTTTCATTCTTCAACTTGCTTCGGGTCTCGTAAGTCACAGCAGTCCTTGCAAACAATCTGGTGCGCTCAGACACAGTGATCCTGTGCAGCCACTTGTAGTGTGTGACTTCATCTGTGCAGACAACTGGATGGTGATGTCAGAAACAAGGACTCGTCCCCAGCCCACCCTTTTCCTACCCTAATGCTGGCCCTGTACTGGAATATATATTTGGGTGATAATTGTTAAAATTAGAGTAGGTTACGTACATACTCACATTTTAAAACAGATCTTATTTGAAATACTGAAGAATTCATATTCAGTAACATTATAGAAACTATGGAGAATGCTATGCACATTTCACAAGTATCTGCTAATTGAAATGATGTCATCAAATGAATTGACTGGAGACAGGTCACCTGTGTTGAACATTTTTACAAGGCTTCTGACCTTTCTGCAAAGTGCACAAAAAGGTCACTCCTGAGAAGTTTGTTTACCTAAGACAACAGATGGGAGCAAAAGACTAACTCCTATTGTTTGCTGGAGAACATGGGGGGAGGGATTACAAGTGAGAGAATCACATGGGCTTTCTAGCAGTTGGAGAGAGAGAGGGAGAAGGGGGAAAACAAGTTCTTTCAACTTGTGTGTGACACTGAAAGACAGCTGAACAGTCACAGCTGAAGCAAGCAGGAAGCTTGTTGGAATTGAAACAGAAAGCTCCAGAGCGGCGGATGCTGGAAGTGCTATGTTTAATGTTTCTCTTGGAATAAATGGAACAGAAAGGAATTCTGTCATAGCCTGAAAGAAAGAGGTTATCATCTGGAGAACCCTGATGGGGCAAGTTTCAGCAGAAAGACATTGAGGTGACTAATGGTGGTACCTCAGTTGTGGAAATCCTGGATCAACATATCTCTCTCCAAAGAAACTTCCTGAGCACCAAAGCATGGTGAACTTTATACATGTTAAATTCTGTGCAGAGTATAAGAATAGCCTGCAACCAGAGAACTTGGAAGAATGAGAAGTGAGATTGAACTGTGAACCAAAGAACTTTTCTTACATTTACACACACATTACATACACATGCACTTAGAATTAGAAGGGGGTTAAGTTGGGTTTAGTTAAGTTAATAAAGATAAGTTAAAGTTTGATGCTGTTTTCATGTTTAAAGATAATTAAAACAATTTTTGTTTAGTAACTACTTACCTATTACTGCTGGGTTTTGGGGTCCTTTGGGCTTGTAATAGCCCTGAAGAGAGGCTTGTTAACATTCTAGGATGCTTCATAGTGGTGACAACATCTTGGCCAGTGGCTGCCGTTGGCAACTTGGTTTTCACTCATAGACCGGGATGAAAATCCACCAAACTATTTGTCAATGCTTTTTTTATTGTCAATTTCCCTTTTGCTTGAGGGTCACCTCAACCAGCACTACACACAGCACCTGTTCAATGTGCCAAAATGGAATAAACTTCAATTTCCTGTCACGAAGCTCCCGGATAATGAAATGTGGCTTTCAACAGTCTCCTCTGGTGGCCTTTGATTCTCAATGTGGCAATCTTACTGACCGATCAATGACCTTCAGAACAGTGTCATCTCATGGGAGGGCATTCTCAGCAATGTACAGCTTAGAGTTAGTAAAGGTAAAGGGTCCATGTGTAGTGAACTGTTGAGATGCTTTAAGGATTGGCTCCTCCCCTGACTCCGCCCCCACCCGCCTATCCTGATATAAACCCTGGACCCCCCCACTCAAACCCCAGTTCAGACCACGGACCATGTGTGCCATTCTTATTGAATAAAAGTGTGTTGTATTCTCTCTGGTCTTGAGGCTCTCAGTTGTGCTACACCATTATTGTCATATAATGCTACATTTAGAATAGTGGTTTCCAAACTGCCCCCCTAAACTCACATCCCACCTTGAGTAATCCCTGTGCCATATGTGCTCTATGATTAGTAAGAGTGGGATGTGAGTGGGAAGAAAAAAGATTGAAAACTACTGTTTAAAGGCAGACAGAGAGTCGCCACTTTGTCCAGCACCCCTCACAGAAACCTACAGCACCTGGTGCTCCTAGGCGGTCTCCCCTCCAAATACTGACCAGTCCTGTGCCTGCTTAGCTTCCAAGAACAGACAATCCCAAGTGTATTCAGGCCATTTTGTATGTTAACAGCCCTTCTGGCACACAGACCCTCGCCGGCCAAATACACCCATGGTGGAAACAGAAGCACCCCATGGAAACCCTCGCAGGTCAAAGGGAGAACATACAAATTCGAATGCGGCAGCCGATTCGAACCCGGGTTGCTGGCACTTCAATAGTGTTGTGCTAACTCTTGCTGTGTAGCTACTGACCCAGTGTGGGAATGAAAGGAGCCAATTTCCAGACCACAAACTATAATGGTTACCAATAAAATAATTAGTTTTAGTGAACTTGTTGGATTGACCAGCACAGGTATTCAAGGAAAGGAAGTATATTTTTCTCATACAATGTCACATCAGAGAAATAGCTGAATTTTAAATAATAACATATTAAAATAGTGTTCATTTTTGTTGCATTCAAGTGTCAGAATAACTGATATGGTCTTGAACATAAATTCCTCTTTTGAACACATATATAAAGGGAAGTAAGTTGGGTGGATTGAGAAAATATCGCACAGTGCCGATACTGTTCCTGATGAATACACTTGTTTTTGAAATATCTGTCAATATGAACTGAAAGCTCGAATGCAGGTTGATGTCTCCATCTCTCTCCATCATTTACGCTCAGATTAAGGTACAGCTGTTCCCTCGTTTAGCAGCTGGAGGTGATGATGTTGGTGTGAATGACAGAGGCGACACTGAGACAGTCAATATTCAATGAATGGATTTCTGTCAGAAAATTCATTCTGCATTGTAGTCAGTGCGGAAACTGACAGCAGTGCACTGTACTGTTTCATCTGTGGGAGAGTTCATTTAATATTCTATTTCAGAATCATGAATATGAAGACCTCCTCAGTTTGCAATTTTTAATAAATTCACCTCATTGGAAATCTGTTCAAAATTTGGAGTGACTGGAATGAGGGTCTTCACATGTTTTTAATGCCTCCAGCCCCCAGTGGCAGGGTGTCATATCCAGCAATCAATGTGATGTGCTGTTGGTCTCCCCCTTGTGGTTGGATGACAACACAAACAAAATGACTGAACACAATGAGAGAGGAGACTCCTTGGTCCACTCTTCCTTCTGTGCCCATTTGTACTTCCAGGTGTCACTACGACCAGTGTCCCAACATCTACCCTCTCACCTTCATCCAGGGCCACAGACAGACCTTCCATGGGAGGCAGAGCTTCACCTACACATCGTCCAACCTCATCTGTATTCCGAATACCCTGTACATCAGTGAGAATAAACATAGATTGGGTGGTCGTGTCACCTACCCTTGGTCTGTGGTCAAAGCTAAAACTTCTAGTAACCAACCATTTAAATTTCTCTCACTTTTCCCACACACATGTCTGTTCTCGGCCTCATCCATTGCCAGGATGAGGTTCATTGTAAACTTGAGGACCAACACATGATTTTTCTCAGGACAGCATTAAACTCAATAGCATGAACGTCACTTTTTTCTAATTTTAAGTCACCTCTACCCCCATTTTGATCAACTGATTCTACCTCTTCTTTTCCTACTCTTGATCTTACTGGGTCGATAGCAGAATGTTGAGCACTGGCGCACCTCAGGGCTGTGTGCTCACCACACTCCTGTTTACGCTACTGACCCATGACTGCACTACCAGATCCAGCTCCTACAGTAGTTGGCCTCATCAGCAACAACAATGAGTCACACTACAGAGAAGACGTGGACAATCGCGCGATATGGTGCGAGAGTAACAACCTGAGTCTCAATATGGAGAAGGTGAAGGAGATGATCATGGACTTCAGGAGGACCAGGATCGACCACTCTCCACTACACATCAACAACTCTGTAGTAGAGAGAGTGGAGGGCACCAGGTTCCTTGGAATTCACTTAACCAGTGGCCTATCGTGGACACGCAACATCTCCTCACTTGTAAGGAAGGCACATCAGTGACTCCACTTCCTGAGAAGACTGAAGCCGGCATGGCTACCATCCACCATTATGTCAACCATCTACAGGAACTTTATCGAGAACATCATGGCCAGCTGCATCACAGTGTGGTATAGTTGCTGCAGAGAAATTGGTCGGACAGTCTTCAGGACCATAAGCATGGCAGAGAGGATCACTGGAGTCTCCTCCCCCCCTATCGACGTGATCTACCAGAATCATTTTCTAAAGAGGGCTCACAAAATCACTGTGGGCCCCTTCCACTCTGCACACAGCATCTTTCAGATGCTCCCATGTGGAAAGAGATAAATGAGTATGAGAACCAGAACCTCCCGCTTCTTTCCATGCACAGTGTGAATGCTGAATGACCAAAGGAACTGCTCACCCTAACCATCCGAGACTCTCATATTAACAAAAAAATAATATGTTTATATGAGAACTTGTGCTGCATATGTATTGTTGGTCTTTATGTGTGTAATGTTTGGTTGTATGATGTGTACTTGGCATTGGAGAGGGCCCAGAGTTGAGGGGTGTCATTTGGCATTGGAGAGGGCCTAGAGTGGGGGGGGGGGGTGGTTTGGCATTGGAGAGGGCCCAGAGTTGAGGGGAGTGGTTTGGTATTGGAGAGGACCGAGAGCTGGGGGGGGTGTGGTTTGATATTGGAGAGGGCCTGGAGTTGGTGGGGGTGGGTGGTGGGTGTGTGGCAGGCTGCACCAAAGGCTCAATACTGTTTGGGGCAACACAGCTTTATTCCACTCACATAAATATCTAGTTGGCTGCTAGCTGTCCCGGGGAGAAAGGGAGAGCATACGGTCGCGACCTCGGCTTAATATCATGGGCCCTCTGGGCCCACCTGGGGGTCGGATGTCATTAGGCCGGGTGTTGTGTCTCTAGGCCATCTGTTGGCTGAGTGATGTACTGTAGTGTATCATATCAGTGTATCAGAATGATGCCTGGAATGAATGGGTTATCATATGAAGCTCTGGGATTGTACTCGCTGAAGTTCAGAAGAATAAGGGAGGATCTTATCAAAACCTATCGAACACTGAAAGGCATGGAGAGAATGGATGTGAAAAGAATGTTTCCTATAGTGGGGGAGACTGGGGCCAGAGGGCATACCCTCAGAAGGCAAAAACATCCCTTTAGAAAGAGAGATGAGGAGGAATTTATTCACCAGAGGGTTGTGAATCTGTAGAACTCGAGTCATTGGAAAATTTAATATGGCAGCAGATAGGTTATTGATTATGAAGGGAATCAAAGGCTATGGGGAGAAAGCATAAGATTGGAGTTATAAAGGACTGTGAAGAGCCAATAAAGCAATGGCAGAGCTGATTTGATAGGCTGAATGGCCCAATTCCACTCCTACATATTATGGAGTATGGTCTTATAGGCAAACGGTCCCTTCCTCACCTTCTTTACCCTTTAAATATGTTAAATTACCCTATTTTTTACTTTTATCTTAATAAAGGCTCTTGAGCCGAGACATTGACTGACTATTTATATCCATGGCCTGCTGACTGATTCCAGTAGCAGCTACAATCCCCATGTTTCTGCCTTGTTGTGTGCTCGATGCTTGGGGATTCTGCAAGTGCTGACTGGATAAGATGCAGATCCAATCACTGGCTGATCCCCCATCCCCACTCTCCCAACACCATATCCCTCTTCCTTGGTGTCCATTCTCTTCTCACTGCGGTGGCTGGAATCACCCCCTGACCACAAGGAGCACCCCACCTATACCATGCCCTCATCTGTTCTAAGCTAGATTTTGGTCGTCGAGAGTTTCTATCAGGCCTGCGCAGTTTTTACCATCATCTTAACATTAAATCCTCTTGAAGATATTCCAACCATCAGCAAAGCCAAGGAGGAGGAAAGAAAAGCCAACCATTTTAATTTCTCTCACTGTTCCCACACATATCAATGAAAATGTCAACTCTCTGCAGCCAAAAACTTGCTTGAACATATTAGGGCACAGTGTGGTTGTAGTGTAGACAATCGAGCCAACTCTCTCACAAGTCAAGCCAACTATTTTACAAAATATATTTGAAATGTAGTCAAGACTATTATTTCTTGCACACATCCTTAAGTTCCACTAATCAGGATGTCTCAATGCTTCATCAACAAAGTAGATTTTGACTTTAAAACGCACGTTACTTTCCTTCTGTTATATACTTTGTGTCATTTTCAATGCAAATCAGTTCTATCAAACAATGCAGAATTATCTTGCAGTGTAATATACTCCAAGCCAGCTTGATTTAGGAATCTATTATGCATCCATAATGGATCTAAATGATTGCCAATTTTAGGTTATCAGCCCTTTACAAATATGCCTTGCTTCTACCCTGATTGCCACAATGCTTTTCTTGAAGTTCCAGAGACAGCCTACAAAGTGAATAAACCATATGCACTTTGACCACCGGATGTCTCGCATCTATCACGTTGTTATCTGCTGTGGCATGAAACAAATTTTGGGAGGAACTCAAGGGACATTTAAGGAGAGGGGTGGAAGCAAGAATTTTTGACATTTCAAGTCAAGCCCCTGCATCAGGTTAAGATTCCATGAGCAGTTTGAATATAACAATAAAAACAAGATCCGAGCAGTACTCTGGTTAAATACTTCAATCCTCCATTTTGAATTCCATTGAGGGCATCATATTTTCACCTGCACTTAAACAATCATAAAAATAATTACTGTTTCCCTCTCCATTCATGCTGCTTATCTTCCTGTGCATTCACTGTTCTAATTAAGCAGTCACTTCACAGGGACGGAAAGGAAATCATATGATGTGCTCCGAAATGGAACAAAAGTGCTCATTTGAGAGAAATATCTCACCAGTTTCAATCGACGTACAACAACCCCACATTCTTCCTTGAGTACTAAAACTCTCACTGATGCCTAATTCCTGATGTTTAGAATTTAAATTAGGTTAATGTGGTAAACCACTGTTAGGCTATGATTGGCTGCCACCAGCTGGACCCGATCCTTCCCATAGCCCTTTGCCTGCTCCCCATTCCACTCTGCCTTTGATCAGTCAATGACAGCTGTTCCAGTTAATAAAAGCCTATCAGCTTCACAACTTCAGTCTTTTGTCATTACTGAAAGTTTGGTCATAACATTTTTAAAAATTCTGTTATCAATCGCAAAAACCAAGGAGTGCTTTATTTTGTGCAAATAATGAAGGGTCCCAAATGAGGTCAAGGTGATGGAATTTTCAGTGAACATGCCAAGAACACTTTTGACATCAGAACCACTTATTCACGCAGAGTGTCAAGGAGCCGAAAGAAAATGGAATTTAATTGGGTAAAATTCTCTGGGGGCTGGGCTCAGGAAGGTGGATGTGGTTATGAAGGGAGATTGCCCAAGTCCTAATGAGTTACAGCTCACTATATTCTCAGACAAAAGATCAGGAATAAGGGCTCTAGTCAACAATGACAATTCAAAACAATTGGAGATGCTGGAAGTCTGAAATAAAAACAAGAAAAGCTATAAGCTCAGCTGGTCAGCACCATCGGTGGAAAGAGAAACGCATGGGTTTCTGCCATTGAACCACGTTACATCATGTAACCACTGGGCATGAATAGGTGGAGAGTCATCCCTCCGTTACATTAAAATTGCTCGTCCCCTTTCAAGTTGCTCTTCGTGATGAAAAGATTGACCGTTCCTCGACCAGCACCTTGCTCTCCCCACTCCAGGACCTACCTGGCACAGAATCTCAAAGAGCCTATGCACCCTGGCACAACATTTCCCATTGATCTTAACTCGATCCTAGAAATTGGACCTCACGATGACACATTATTTGGTACTAAAACATGTTTGAATATCAAGCACAAGGCACTGATCAAGAAGTGGATGAGATTTCTCATAAGGTCTTGCATGCCTCATGCACAAGGGCAGCCAGTTGAGCCCAGTAGTACCTAAAGAGCCAATAGACCAGAGATTTTATGGATGCCTGCATGCCCTATGCCCAGATGCAGGTTTTACTCTGTGAGTACATTTTCAGCACCAACGATGGAGGATTGCTGAATAGAATCCATTCTAGCACTGAGAACCAGGGCTGAGTGAACCTCTGGGAGCTCATTGTCAAATCTGGGTCTCCTTTCAATGTTAAAACTCCACTACCTGGTAGTGACCCCATCCCCCACTCATCAATCCACGTCCACTCTCTCTCCATCTTCCAATCTGATCCCTTCCCAACCACTGACCATGCACCCCCCCCAAAATCTTGACTCACCTCCCCTCCTCACTGAGCTTTCTCACCTACCCATTGATTGCACCTGCCCTCATTCTGACCCCCTCATTCTGACCCCCTTGTTCCTTGATTGCCTTATGACACAAGGACATGAGAAACTGGACCTGGAGTCGGTCATCTGACCTGTCGAGTCTTCTCCACTGTCCAATAGCTGATCTGGCCATGGTCTCAGCTCCACCTACCTGCCTTGTCTCCAATACCCTTAAATCTGTCTTCAATATATTCAGTTTCTACTTGGGCAGGAATTCCACAGATTTATCACACTCTGTGAGAAGTTCCTCCTCATCTCTGTCCTAAATCTTCTCCCCCGAATCTTTGAGGTTGAGTCCCCAAGTTCTCATTTCACCCCCGGTGGTAACAGTTTTCCTGTTAAACAAGAAAGTCTCAGTTTGAGTGCCATACACAAACGTGCTGGAGAAACTCAGCAGGTAACTCAGCATCCGTAGGAAGTGAAAAGTCACCAACGTTTTGGGCTTGGGCCCTTCGACATACAAGCAAAAGCAGGCAGGCTCCTGATAAGGTGGGGGATGGGGGACGAGGAAAGGAGAGTGCATGCTTATTATTGGGTGCTGAGAATGCATCCATAAACTTGCACCTCATCCTATATCATTATCTCACAGATTGGCAGCAGAATTCAATGGAATGACACCATGGCTAAATTCGAGTTTAGAGTTTAGCAAAGACTAAACTGTGTTTGTAGAATCATGTGTCAAACAGAAGGATATCGATTCTTTCAAAGGGATATCAAATGAGAATGACAATTCTCTGCCTAAAGGTCAAATTCATTATCATCAGATTGTACATGGAGGTGAGGGGGTTGGAGGATTATTGGCAGAGAGCGGGAGGATTGAGCTAGTGGAGTTGTTCTAGTGAACCGGTTCGGACTTGAAAGGCCGACGCTGCGTGTTTCCACTCCGTAAATGGTTATATGGTTAAATAAATGAGACTGAATTAAACCATCCATTTATCTAAACAAAAGATAAATTCTGTCTCAACATTGAAAGATATAATTTTAAATAAATATAAGTAAATGTTTTCAGATGATTTACTTCGTTACAGCCAGTGGGAAGAAGCTATTTCTCAGCCTGGGAGTCCTGCACCTCATTCTTGATGGTAGTGGGTCAAAGATACTGTGTGTTGGATGAACAGGGTCCTCAATAATTCTTAGAGCCCTATTTAAGCATGGTTGGCGTAGCAGTTAGCACAACACTGTTACAGCGCCAGCTATTGGGACCGGGTTTGAATCCCATGCTGTCCATAAGGAGTTTGTACATTCTCCCCGTGTCTGTGTGGGTTTTCCCCGGGGGCTACGGTTTCCTTCCACCGTTTGAAATGTAATTGGGATGCACGGGCCCGTCGGCCAAATGGCTGTTTCCTTGCTGCATGTCTAAATTTAAATATTAAAATTTAACACTGGGTAAATATCATCAATAGAGGTGCGTGATCTTCTTGTCTGTTTGATGATCCTCTATTTTGACCTCTGGTCCGATGCTTTGCAGATACCTCACCAAAAACAAATGGCAGCAGTGCTGGTCTCTGGAGCCGACCCAGGAGAGTGGAGAGTGGAGGCACAACACTGTTCTGAATGCCAGCGGCTCCGTACAGCATGGTAAAGGAGTAAATGTTGTTTGTAATTAAAATCCAGTCACTGCGAGATTTACACCTAAGATGGTGGTGCCTGTGCTTGGTAGCAGACACCGGGGGTTGCAGACTCCAGGGAGCAGCGGACCTGCGCAGGGCACCTTAAACGTGGAGAAACACCCCCCCCACCCCCTCCCCATGATGAGAGAAGACCCTACAGGTTGGTGACCGTGGCAGTGGATCATCAAGGGCCTCAGCAGCTAAATGACCCTAAAGGGAAGGTGAGACCTGCGACGCGCCAGCGAGGGGCTTTGCAGCTGAAGAACTCACACAGGCTGCGGGCTGCCGGTGACTTGCGGTCGGGGAACCCGTACGGGCTGCATGGGAACCAGGTATCAGGCAGCTTTCGAGAGGGTGCTGAGGGAAAGAAGGGTTCTCGAAGGGCTTGGGCAATGAAAGCTTCCTGATCGTGTCGGAGATTTGGATCTCTCTTTCGGTTCTCATGCATTAAGGGGAGCCGGGCAATACTAATGGCAAGTCTTTGTCTGCCTTACGTGACAATAAAATGGAAACTCGAACCTTAATAATGAAGCTTTAACACAGTGATGCATTCTCAGTTGTGCGGCTCTAAAATGTCCTCATGTCTTGCTTTCGCCAATTACCTTTATTTTGTGTTCTCTGGTTTTGACCCTCCTGCTGAGGGGAATGTTCTCCTCATCATACTCGTGCCAGACATTTATCCTATCCTTGCCCCATCCACTGTCACAGACTTGGACTGGTCTATCCCTGGATCTTTTTCCCCTCAATGCACCTTCAAAATTCCAATGTTTGGTAATGCTATTCTTCCTGTTCAGTTAAATCATTGAATTTCTCTGCTGCCATTCACCAGACAAGCAAACAAACCTGTAGACGCCGGGAAGTCTGAAATAAAAACAGAGATAATGTTGCCAATACTCAGCAGATCAGACAGAATTTGCAGAGATGGGACTGAAGTAAATGTTTCAGGTCAATGACCCTTTGACCAGAAACTCTCTTTCTCCTTCCACTCAAAATGCCTTACCAATATTTTCTGATTTTATCCACTCTGTCCAGCATTTTCAACATTCGATAGATTTCGATGACAATACCTATCATCCTTCTAAACTCCGGTGAGTACAGTCCCAGAGCCATCAAACTCTCCTCATACATTAACCTTCTCATCTCCAGGATCATTCTCGCAAACCTCCTCTGGACCCTCTCCAATGCCAGCACATCCTTATAAACATATAGCAATTACAGTCCGCAAACAGGTCATCTCAGCCCCTCTAGTCCGTACTGATCTAAGTGATCTCCTCTAGTCCACCTACCTGCATTTTTCCCATAACCCTTCAAGCCCCTCTCATCCATATACCTATCCAAATTTTCCTTAAATGACAAAATTGACTTTGATGTGACCACCTCTTCTGGAAGGTCATTCCACTCAGCCACCATTCTCTGAGTGAAGGTTCCCTCTCATGTTACTTCAAAACTTTTGCTCCCTAACTCTTGTTACGGACTCCAGAGGACCCCAAAAACAAGCAGCAATAGATATGCACTACAACACAGGGTTACTTAAACAAAAGTAGTTTTAATTATATTTGAAAAAGAAAACAGAATTGAAATTTAACTTATTACTTAACCTACCTAACTACTTAATCCCCACTCTAATACTAAGCACGCGTGTGTGATGTATATTTAAGATTAGGAAAGTTCTTTGGATCACAATCCAATCTCACTGGTTGCAGGCAATTCTTGTACTGTGCACAGAAGTTAGCATTAACAAAGTTCACCCGTCTTTGGTGCTTAACAGGCAAATGGTCACCACTCAGGAGGGTTCTTGCTGGTTTTCAGAGTGAGATTCCTTTTCCAGGACATCTGCAACTGATTCCTTCTCTATCAGTCTTGCTGACAAAACTTGCCCCCTTCAGGGTTTTCCAGATTATCCTTTTTCTTTTAGGTCACCTTTCACACCGCCAGTCTTCACCTTTGACCAGGAAGCCTTCCAAAGTTTGCCAGCCTGTCCCTCTGGAATGGATTTCTGTCTCTCTCTTTCTGTGTTTCACACCCTCCCTCTCTGGGAGCAAAACTCTTCTCCTCTCTACTTGCAAAGATCACATGCTCTCCCAGGCAAGCTGCTGTCGATAGTTTGTTGCCTCCTGCAAAAAGCATTCTGCAAAAGTCCTGCAAATATTCTGTGTTTTAAAATGTGTGTATGCAAGCTGCTCTAACAATTCCTCCCAAACCACCTCCAAGTACTCTGTCACACTCTTAACTCATGACCCCTCGTTCCAATCTCACCTACCCTCCAAGGGAAAGAGCCTATTCACATCTACTCTATCTATACCCCTCATAATTTTAAATACCTCTATCAAATCCCCCCTCAACCTTCTATGCTCCAATGAATAAAGACCCAGTCTAGTCAATCTTTCTTTGTAATTTAGATTCTGAAATCCAGGCAAAATTTTAGTAAATCTCCTCTGCACCTTCTCTACCTTATTGATATTCTTCCTATAATTTGGTGACCAGAACAGTATTGCAAATTTGGCCTCACCAATGCCTTGAACAGTTTCAACATCACCTCCAAGCTCCTATATTCTATGCTGTGATTCATAAAGGCCAACATACCAAAATCTTTCTTCACCACTCTATCCACATGCGATTCCACCTTCAAAGAACGATGAACGCCCTCTCATTCACTGCATATGTCCTGTTTTGATTATTTTTTTCCAACATGAAGCACTTCTTACTTATCAGTATTAAACTCCATCTGCCACCTTTCAGCCCACTTTTCTAAGCAGCCCAAATCCTTCCTGAGATATGGTACTCAAAACTGCTCACAATGCTCCAAATATAATCTGACCAGTGCCATTAGGGATTCCTGCATTAGGATTCCCAATTCTCTTTGGACCTTTCCTTTTTGAAATACTCTCCCTATTCAGAATAAAGGAAGTCTTCCTCTTTATTCCTTCTCTCAAAGCGCATGACCATACATTTCCTTTTGCTGCATTCCTCCTTCCACTTCTCTCATTCTCCCAATGTCCCTCTGAAGACTTCACGCTTCCTCGACACAACCTGCCCCTCCACCTATCCAAGTATCAATCACTAAATCATTTACATACATTGTGAAGAAACCACGTCAGCATCTCTACTTCCTCAGGAGTTTGTGGAGATTTGGTTTGACATTGGAATCCCCAGCAAATTTCTGCAAATGTCTGGTGGATGTGTGCTGGCTGGCTGCATCATGGTCTGGTATGGGGACACCAATACCCCTGAGTGGAAGGTTTTACAAAAGGTGGTGGACACAGCCCAACACATCACAAGCAAAACTCTCCCTACCATCAAGGAAATCTACAGGGAATGCTGCCATCGGAGAGCAGCAGCAATGATCAAGGATCCACGGCACCCAGGACATGCTCTGTTCTCAAGGTATAGATGCCACAAGACTCAGAACACCGGGTTCAGGAACAGTTGCTCCCCCTCCACCATCAGACTCCTCAACAATAAACTCAATCTGGGACTCCTTTAGGACTCTTACTTGAATCATCATTTATTACTGAATATGTCTTTCTTCTGTATTGTACAGTTTATTTACATTTCTTTCTTTCAGAAATGTATATTTTCTTGAGTACAGTTTTATGGACTACGGATAAGTCGAAATTCTACCCAGCTGACCCAACACTGACTTCTGTGGCAGCCAGCTAGATGAGGCCCCCTCTATTCCCTCTCCCAGTCAACCAATCTTCTGTCCACTCAAGTACCTTTCCTGGAACACCATGGGTTCCTCTCTTGTGTGTGGCACTTTGCCAAAGGCCTTCTGATAATCCAAGGAAACAACACCCACTGACTCTCCTTGGTCTGCCCTGCTCGTTACATCCTCAAAGTACTCCAACAGCATTGTCAGGTAAGATCTCCCCTGAAGGAAACCATTGCTGACTTTGGCCGCTTTTATCTTATGCTTTCACATACTCTGAAATGTCATCCTTAATAATGGACTCTTGCCAACGACTGAAGTCAGGCTAACTAAGCTATAACTTCCATCTCTCCCTTCTTGAAGTGTGGAGTGACATTTGCAATTTTCCAGTCCCCCGAACCATTCCCAAACATAGAAATCCTGAAAGACATCACTACTAAAAATGTGTCTACAATCTCCTCAATTATTTCTTTCAGAATCCTGGGGTGTTGTCTGTCAAGTCCAAGTGACTGACAATCCTTCAGCCCCTTCCACTTCCCAGCACCTTGAAAGTTCAGAGTACATCCAGGGTATCACGTACAACCCTGAGATTCCTTTCCTAGCAGGCTGGGCAGAATTTCGACTTATCCGTAGTCCAGAAAACTGTACTCAAGAAAATATACATTTCTGAAAGAAAGAAATGTAAATAAACTGTACAATACAGAAGAAAGACATATTCAGTAATAAATGATGATTCAAGTAAAAGTCCTAAAGGAGTCCCTGATTGAGGTAACTGTTGAGGAGTCTGATGGTGGAGGGGGAGCAGCTGTTCCTGAACCCAGTGTTCTGAGTCTTGTGGCATCTATACCTTGAGAACAGAGCATGTCCTGGGTGCCGTGGATCCTTGATCATTGCTGCTGCTCTCCGATGGCAGCATTCCCTGTAGATTTCCTTGATGGTAGGGAGAGTTTTGCTTGTGATGTGTTGGGCTGTGTCCACCACCTTTTGTAAAACCTTCCACTCAGGGGTATTGGTGTCCCCATACCAGACCATGATGCAGCCAGCCAGCACACATCCACCAGACATTTGCAGAAATTTGCTGGGGATTCCAATGTCAAACCAAATCTCCACAAACTCCTGAGGAAGTAGAGATGCTGACGTGGTTTCTTCACAATGACATTAGTTGGATCCAGGGAAGTTCCTTCGAAATAGTGACTTTATATTTGCTCACCCTCTCCACCTCTGATCCCCCAATAATCAAAGGATTGTAAACCTCTGGTTTTCCCTTTCCTAAAGTCCACAATCAGCTCCTTAGTTTGGGTGACACTGAGTGTGAGGTTGTTGTTGGTGCACCATTCAGCCAAGTTTCCAATCTCCCTCCTGTGTGCTGACTCATTGCCCCTTTATATACAACCCACCACTGTGGTATTGACAGCAAATTTGTCATTGTCGTCCCGAGTCACTGCCATTACCTTCTCCTTGATAAAAGCGACTGCACTCACTCCTGTCCCCTGACTCTCCCATATGACTGCACATCACTGATGTAAAATACATGTTCAGTTCATCTATAAATTTCTTTGTTCCCCATTACCACATCTGCAGCGTCATTTTCTAGAGGCCTGATGTCCACTCTTGCCTCTTTTTTACTCTTTATACATATGAAATAAAACTTTTGGTGTTCTCTTTTAAGTTATTGGCTCACTTACTTTCATATTTCTTCTTTCGTCCTTTATTGTTTTATTTTGTTGTCTTTTGTTGGTTTGTAAAAGCTACCCAATCTTCTGGCTTCCTGCTAATAGGTGCAGCAGCACTCTACCCCTTCTTTTTTGTTGCCTTTGACTTCTCTTGCCAGCCACAGTGGCCCTCCACCCTCAAAGAACAATGTGTGGTTTTCCCACCTGGAGAGGCAGTAATGGGTTTAAACGTTTAAATTTAAATTTAGACCTACACCACGGTAACAGGCCCTTTCAGCCCACGAGCCCATGCCATCCAATTTACACCCAATTAACCTACAAGCCCCGGTACATTTTGAATGGAGGGAGGAAACCAGAACCCCCGGGGAAAACCCACGCAGACATGGGGAGAATGTACAAACTCATTACAGACAGCACGGGATTCGAACCCCAGCCCCAATCAGTGTTATGCTAACTGCTACTCTAATCGGGCTGGCCACAATTGAGTTGATGAGCATGCAGTTGAGTAACTACATGCTGATCACAGGCCTTATCATTGAGGTCATCAACAGGAAGGGTGGAAGAGGCATTGCTGGTGAATAGAGAGGCCGACCTAGATGTTTGATGGCATGGTGCTTCCATCACAGCTGGACGTCAGGCTTGATGAGAAGGAGACCCAGGAGAATGTGGATACTGGAATCCAGAGCAACAAAATGGGAGAGAGTCAGCACGTGGAGCAGCGTCTGGGTGGGGTTGGAGAGGAATTATCCTGATTCAGGGTTTCAACCTGTATTACTGACAATACCTTTGCATCACAGGTGTTACTTGACACCATGATGAGAAGGGGATGAGACACAGGCTTTATGCCCTGAACATGAGCTTACAGGAAACCCAGCTCTTGCTTAAAGCTGACGGTGCAAGGTTGGTGGTGTACAAGATGAAGTCATCTGAATGCACACAGCAAAGGGGGGCTTTCAGGAGCTTGTTGGGGGAACCAGTTGAACAGTGAGACCACACCCTGAGACCAAAAGTGTCTTTACACCAGTGGGAGAGGGTAGGTTGATAGCAATGCTTCCTTATTAGTTGTGAATCTTTGAAATTGGTCACTTTTGCAATCATTTGCAGTGTAGCAGTGTTCCAATCATATCCAATGGGGAGGAATGGTGAAATTCATGTCATTTTTGATGAGCTGCCAAGCTCGGCTATTTTAACAGACGTGGGAGATGTGAAATTTACAAAAACAATTTAATCCTTATTTTCAATTCATGTTTATTTGTCTGTCAAACACCATATTCTGTTCTGATTGAGTTCTACAGACTGTGATCACAGTTAAATTTACCTTTGCCAAATGTGTCTCACAGACAAGCTTCCTTGCAGCTTGTTTTATTTATAGATGGTTTCTCCAAGCGATGATTTTGCCTCTTGCAGCGCACAGCAGCTGAGAGTGAATCCTGTTCAATGGGGCACCCTGTAACTGACAAAATCCCTCATGAAGAAGGGCCATGCACTCCTTGGAAGACCCCATGATACTTAAATCACTGACATTATGAGGACTGGTCATGAGGAGGAAAACGCATTGAGAGAGTTTACCCAAATGTCTGCCTTTTGGTAACGACACTGGTCCCAAATTATGGAATTTATAAACCAGTAAATAGCTCTTAGGATCTTCAAATCTTAAGGTTGCTGCCAACCTCTTTGAACTTACCTGTTTTGGATCTAAGAAGCACTGACAGACACATTTGTTTGACAGCACAGGGCTTGTTGAGTTAATGCTGCACTGAGATTGAGAGCATTAGGGTTCACAGGTTCAAACCGAGGAAGAGCATGAATGCACGAAGGGCAAGGACAAGAAGGGTCTGCCACCTTACCACCCAGTTTATGGGCTGGGAGCAGCAGGTGTGCTTGCCCCACCGAGGCCACTCCTGCTTGCTTCCCAGGCATTGCAAGCTAATTTCCATATCAGAATATCTCCAGATGCACCACCAAAAATATCCAAGGAGCAAGACGCCTGAATGCTCATCATGGATCGGACCTGGTGGTTGGAATTGGAATGGTAAGGCCTGACTTGCCCCATGCTCCCGCTAACACAGTGGCTGACGCATTTCCAATCTGGAGTGCCCTCTGTACTGTTGAGCTGGATTGCAGGCAGATATCTTATAACATTGAAATGGTATATAATAGTGTCAGAGGTCCCAAATCAAACCAATTCTCTGTTCCTGGAACCTGACACATCAATAGTTTTCTATTCATTCACTGTACAGTCAGAGTCTCAGAGGTATTCAGAGAGATTCATGTTTGGAAAGGAACCAATTGACAAATTCCCAATTTAATCGGTGAACAGCAATGTCAAACTTACTTGAAGCAAACTCAAACAGGACTGATTGGAGCCAACAATCACTGAAGTTAGGATTTCAATTATGGCCCACCTCGGTTCATGGATGCTCCAAGTGATAACTCATTGAATGGATCTCTAAAGCTAGGTAAGAATTCAATGGAAAATGGATGACTGAAGTTTAAAACTCACCTCTTTTAGAAATGTTTAAAATCACCTGTTGTAAAGCTGTTCTCAATTCTGGAGAACTCTGATTAATGGAAGACAAGGCGCTCCTGCTCGGAATTTACATCAAGCTTGTGCCCTATCTCACTCTCACAGTTCACTGTGAAGCACAATGATCAAAAGCAGTTTAGAGCTCGTCGAAAGAATCAAAGACTTGTTGATCCAAACCAAGGCTGTTATTAGCAAAAGACAGCAGCTCTTCACAGGTGGCCAACCAGTCCGGAATGATCCGACCTGGCTAGGGACACAACCCTTTAAGGCCCAGACGGTAGGCGTGGCTTAGCTCTCAGCCAATCGCTGTAAGCACAGTCTAGATACTGTAACTATATACACTATATACATTGGTGATAGATCTGTATTATCACAAGCAGCTGCTTTTTTCCTTGATCTAACCTGTCTCCAATAATGTAAGTCAGTGGTTTTCAAACGTACTCAATCATACTGTGAGTAAGTACTTCATCCTCTGATGAGTGCTTGCACTCTGTTTGATGTGGACGCAGGACATACAGGGAACAGGAAACAGAAATAAATTGGGGTGGTATGTAATACTACATTGAGAATGTAACATACATGAAATTCTTTAACTTGGTCTACAGTAAGTTAGACAGAGAGTCGCCAGATTGTCCAGTGCCCCTCACAGAAAGAAGGCCCCTGCGAGGATCAAATTTGCAACCCCTAGTTGAGAAGACCAGTGTTCTAACCACTGAGCTAGTTAGCATTGCGGTCAGCACACTGCTAAAGTTAGCACATTGCTAGAGACCCGGGTTCGAATTCGCTATTGGGGATTTGAACGGGGACTTTGTATGTTCTCCCCGAGACCACTTGGGTTTACTCAGGGTGCTTTGGTTTCCTCCCACATTCTAAAGACATACAGGGTTAGTTGGTTAATTGGTCACATGGATGTATTTGGGCGGTGCGGGCATGTGGGCCGGATGTGCGTGTTACTGAGCTGTATCTCTAAAGTAAATGATACAAAAGGCTAATGAATCCCTGAGATCATGCATTTGACTTGGTACTTTACAATCCGTTGGGAATGAACACCTTTGAGTACCTTTCCACAAAAGTTAACCCGTGGTTCATTAGGATATGCATGTTGCGAATTGATTGGAACCGAAAGACCTCCATCCGAGAAACTGGCATGCAGAATATAAACAAATGTGAGGCATTGCATTAATTTAGAAAGAATAGGAAAATCATGAATTACTTCAAAGAAGGGATTGAGAGAAGAAGTTATTTAGGGGATAAAATGGCAACAAAAGTTTTGGGCTCATGCTAATTGGATTGGAATTGAAGTCCAGAATTGATACTACACTGGCACAGAACCATTTCCATACACATACGAATGGAAGGAGGAGCATTCAAGAAATTGCAGAGTTGATTAACCAAAATGATGAGAGAACTGAGAAGTAATATCTGTCAAGGTAAATAAAAGAAAATTGTTTGGGCTGGCTGGATCAGAGAGTAGTGAGGCTGGAGATGAAGCCCTGAACCAGCCAGGTGAGAACCTTGTTTAGTGCTGGGCAATAAATATGATGGAGTGATTTGTGAGATAGTGTTAATAACCATATATGATGCAAGATTCTATTTGATCTGCTAACTCTTTGAAGGTATTCTTCTGAATTATATTGATATTAGCATTACTGTAGTATTCAAGTTAATAGGATTGTACCAACTTTCTACACAAAAGCCACTTTTTCTGCCCCCTTTACTCAGGTATGGTGCTCCATCTAGTGTGCTTTATTAGAATCAACAGATTAACCGTCGGGGAATTCATGCTTTCAGAGAAGCAGTATGCATAAGATGACATTGAGACGTGGATGAGAAGGTAGGTGAGGTCCAGGGCATGATACAAAAGTGCCGAAGAGTCTTGGCAGGTCATGGAATACCATGAATGCTACATGACCTGCTGGGTTTCTCCAGAACTCAATGAGAGCATCCTCTCATTTTGTGTTCAAGTCCCTCCACCCCTCTCGATTTTGTCACCTTCTCCATGCCAGATCACTAAATTTCACTCATTCCACTTGTCCAATCTGCCCTCCTTAATTTCATGAGTTCAATGCATCCATGAATTTCACCATTCCTCCCCATTGGCAATATCTTCAGCTGCTCGTGCCCCAAGTTTTGGAATTTACCCTTGAAACCACTCTTCTGAAGACTTAACCTTTGACCGAGCTCTGAGAATGGGGGGAGCGCACATCTCTGTCCACATCAATGGTGCTGAGGTGGAAATGGCGGAGAGCCTTTAGTTTTTAGGCAGAAGAATCACTGGCAACCAGACTTAGTCCAACCACACTGACCCTGCAGCCAAGACCATTCCAACACCCCAGAAGCCTCAGAAGTTTTGGCATGTCCCCGGTGTGTCTCACCAAGTTTTATACATGCTCCACTGAAAGTATCCTATCCACTCTACCCTTCACTTAGGTCTTATATGACATTGTGCACGACAATTCTGTTTTCAGTCTTGCTCTACGTGTTGTACTATGTATAGGTTAACTTGCCCACGTAGCACACACTGTTTCTCGGTATCATGTCAAAAAACATATGCAAAATACATAGGTACTGACGCACTGTCAGTAATCACAAAACACTGAGGTTGTGAAGCTGATAGGCTTTTATAGACTGGAACAGCCGTCAACCTCATTGACTGATCAAGGCAGAGTGGAATGGGGAGCAGGCAAAGAGCTATGGGTAGGATCGAGTCTCAGGAGGCGTGTCAAGCCGGCAGCAGCCAATCATAGCTTAACAGTGGTTCACCACAGGTGTCTAATACCTATGTATCTAATGAGGGTTTGCTACTGTAATGTATCTAAGTAAATTAATATCAAGTTACAAGTATCAAATAATAATGAACAAGGTGCATATGAACCCATGTTATTAAATGAAAAAAAGGGGAAAAATATATATATAATTAAGAACCCCGTGAGGGTTGCTGGCCAAGTTAAAGTCCACTACTATGAATAATAATTATGGGGTGATTAAAAAAAACCCCAGAGATAATTAATCTACATGTTTTGAAAGTAATTAAGAAAAGGGCGCCAAAGAGAAAGAAGGTTAAGATCCATTGCAGTAGTAGAACAATTCACATTTAGATCACCCATCCCAATATTTCTATCTCTCTTGATGCCAAGTTCTTGGAATTTATACTGCAACTAAACATCCTGTGATGATTAACAAATGAGTCGTTAGCCATTCATTTTTGAAAAGTCTAGGAAAGGAAGAGAAATACAAAGACACACGTCAAAAAGAGATGGGGTGAAAGGATAAAAGCCTTGAGAGTGTGATTGGGTGCAGAAAGAGGGAAGGATTTTCAGACCTTCTGAGGCCAGCAGACGAGGAGCTGTGCACAAAATTCAGGAATCAGTGGAAGAAAGAGGGATTTTCAGGCTTACAGAAGTAAGAACAAAGGCAGGGAGAAATTTGAGGAGAAGGATAACAACTTTAAAATTAATGAGGAGCTCCTGTTGGTCAGCCAGCACACGAGCGTTGCAGAAACAAGTCCATGCCAATTAAAATATGGGCAGCAATATTTTGGTGGAGCGCCTCGAAGGCTTTCCCAGAAAGCATTGGAATGGTCAGGTCTAGAGGTAACAAGGAAATGGGGAACGGTTGGGGTGGCCAATGAGGTAAAGCAGAGTCAAAGTCATGCCACGTTTCAGTGCACTTGGTCATTGAGTGTATCCAGGAATGGTAGCTAATTTCTGTTGGACAGCCAGGATGTAAACAGGAAGGGTCAGCTTCAGTTGCTTCTGAGGTTCCCACACTCTTGGTCATGGAGAGCATCAAGGAATGGAAGCTCATTTCTTCAGGAAGGCTCACTAGTTACTTCCAATGGCATACCAAACAAGCCACTCATATACTTTCACTCATTTGGTGAAGGACCTGCTTATTTTGCAAGTTGTTTGCAATGCCACTTATTCTGATACTACCCCTTTTTGAAATTAACATGACTCTGTGTTTACTTCCAACTGGGTCTTCATTCTGCGTGATTACTAGTTCCCAAGATGCTTTTGATGTTGACAATTCTGCCGAAATCACTCATACTGTTGAAAACAAGTTATGCAACGAAGTGACTGGCCTGGAAATTGTCAAGTGACAAAGCTCCCCAACATCAGGATTGAACACACATGTGGCTCATTAAAAATATTTCAGGTTGATGGCATGATCACCCAGTCAATCAAGATGAGGTTCAAAATAACGTACCTTGCAAATGTTTGCGTTTAAAGCAGGGCAAATAATAGCTAATGCAGGGGAATGTCTCATTTAATTATTTGTGAACCAAACGTACTCAGATAAATCTGCAAAGTGTCACATGCTCATTCCAATAGCAAATTGGATCTCCTGAGCTCCACAAAGGGATGCCCAGGAGCAAGGAGGAGTAGGAATGGATATGTGGTAATAAATAAGGAGGAGAAAGAATCTCACTGAATTGTCACGATGCACTTGCCTGTATAATTGCTAATTTGCAAGGACACTCTGTAAAACCTGACAAGGTGCTTTCAGAAACTCTCAACATCAGTATGAAGTACAACAGAGTCAAATCAGATCATCCTCTAATGAACAGATCAGACTCCCTTCAGAAATTTATGAGGCTGAGATGATTTGATATTAATATTTGCAACTGTTTTAGTATTTCAATCAAGAAAAAATATCAAAGCCATGGTCATGCACTTCATGAATTTTTAATGTGACTTTTGCATCTCCATTGTATTGGAGGTATCAGGGTAAGGAGTGAAATATTAAAAGCGGAATTTGAATCACATATCTCATTCCAACGGATGGCTAGAACTAATCATATGATATTTGGTTCCACTCCTTATTTTCTATTAACATTTATATTTGAAACCTTGATTTGAAATAATTTTGATAGGCTGTTCTATGGATGGTATTACATATCACAGGCATGATGCAAAAACTCATCGTGTCAATTTGGTGTAATCTTTATATAAAAATACTGATGCTTAGTTTTTAATTGGTGAGAGTAGGTTACATACAAACACTTTAAAACAGATCTTATTTGAAATATTGGAGCTCTGCTGTTCTAATGCTAGACATATCTGCTCCACAGCTTTTGCAAGAGAGTGCCCAAGAGATTTCAAAAGTCAACAGATGAAAGATTTTGTTGGAGCCGCAGATTGTCTGGAGCTGTTGTAATAGGTTCATGTGGTTTTGCAAGCAGAGTCAAACAGGCTTTCTCTGACACACACACACACACACACACAGATCACTTCTACAGTGTTACAGCCAACAGCACCAGCTGGGACTGGAACTGGACAAGCTGGCAAGTTTGTGGAAAACTCCATGTGGAAGATGGGTTGTAAGTGCTTGATTCAGCCTGGTCAAAGCCCTTGTAGTTCATGCAAGAGGAGAGGATTGGATGTCTAATATTTCACTTGGAATAAGAGAAACAAAAAGGCACTCTGTGGTGACCTGAAAGAAAGAGGTTATCATTTGGAGAACCCTGAGGGGATAAGTTTCGTCAGCAAGACACTGAGGTGGCTGGGTATCCATTGTACAACAAATCTCTCTCTGAGTGGTAACCATTTACCTTCCAAGTACCAAAGCCCTGGTGAACTTTATAAATGTTAAATTCTGTGCACAGCATAAGAATTGCCTGCAACCAGTGAACTTGGAGGAGTGAGAAGTGAGATTGGACTGTGAACCAAAGAACTTTTCTGAACTTACACACACATTACATACATGTGCACTTAGAATTAGAAGGAGGTTAAGTTAGGTTAGTTAAGTCAATAGTGATAAGTTAAAATTTGATTCTATTTTCATGTTTAAAGATAATTAAAAGCAACTTTTGCTTAAGTAACCATTTGTCTTGGTGAATATCTATTGCTGCTGGGTTCTGGGGTCCTCTGGGCTCATAACACTTTATATAATATATATATCCATCTCTATCTATAGCTTTACCTCTATCTCTATCTGGACAGATATCTATCTATCTATATATATATATATATATATATATATATATATGTAGATAGATAGATATAAAACATGATTATTCTTTAGATGTCAGTTGAAGAAGTCGTCTGGGCAGATGTAGAAGGATGTGCATTAAGCCTATGGTACCAAGTTGAGATCTGTCCATGATGAAGAGCAGACGCAAGATTATTCAAGCAAAATGGCCTCTTGCTGAGAATAGGAAATGAACAGTAAAATTCCTGTCAGTGCAACAGTGGAAATAGATCTTCAGTCTGCATTTTACACTTGGGTCTCTGGCTGAGTACGGGGGAACTAGATGGGAAATGCTAGTCACACCTTCCACTGCTTTCTCAACCCCCTCCCATTCCTGCAGCCTCTGTGATATTTTAAGCTAAAATCTGGCTTAATGATGGAAGGCAACATAATTAGCTCAGTGGCAGTAACATGCAATCAACTGAAGGTGTTGAATAGAGTTCAATGATTCGCTTTCATCTCAATGAGCAGAGTGAGAATGCTTGTCATCATAGTGGCTTCCACACTTGCTTTTGATGTAAATTATTGAAGAATATCCCAAGAGGATTTCATTGATTCTTTATGACAACTCTGGGAATAGAGACCCAGAGCTGGTCTGGAGACACGAGGTTAAAGGTACCTTGCTAAACTGCATTAACAGCACCATCAGTCAAGTTCTCATTCTGACCTGCAGCTTTTGCTCAAAGGCCTCAAAGCTCAGAATGTATTTATTTTTCTCTTTTTCAGACTAAATGCCTCAGTTTAAAGAGGATCTCCGGAATATTAATGTCATCTGACTAACATTTTGCAGTCTATAAAAACAGAAGACAGTGCAAGGACTTGAATTATAAGGAGAGGTTTGAAAGGCTGAGACTTTTCTGCCTGGAGTGTAGAAAGTTAAAGTGTGTGGGGGGGTGGGGGTGTAGGATCTTTGGAGGTGTATAAAATCACGAGGGAGTATAGTCACGTTCTTTTTCCTGGGGTAGGGAAATCCAAATGGCTGAGAAGGCAGAAGAGGAGACATCTTCAAACGGTTGCAAAGGTGGATGAAGATGCCCGACAATGGATAGGGAGGCTTGAGAGCACGCTGCAAGAACTGCCGTGGACCCACAACACTCAGGGCTTTTCTACCTAGCGTGTGAAGCCTGGATTCGGCGGACTGTGCGGAAGAAACCATCACTGGTTCCACAGGCAGAAAGGCGATTCTCAGCAATGCATCGTGGAGCGCTAAGAAGGAAATGTGAGACACACACAGAACACTGCTGGCCATCCACTGCCATCTGACCTGTCTCCAGCCCGTCTCAACTATGTCTTGCCACTGGGTCCAGATAGGCCAGGGCAAGAGAGTGAGGCTGTCGACCTGCACAACTCTCCCTCACTTTAATCCAAGTCAAGTGCAAGTCATGACTTCAAACCCAACACGCAACACCTAAACTCCTGTGGCGATGGGGGAGTGGTGAAGCAGCAGATACGTAGTCACTTCCGAATCCACAGCCACCAATCTTCCATTTGACTTTGAAGCCATGGTCATCTTCGACTACGAAGGATGGACATCATAGCATTGGGGAATCCAAATCTAAAGAGGCTTTTAATTTGAGAGGGGACAAATTTGAAAAGGATACCTTCTTCCCACAAATGGTGGTGGGTACATGAAATGAGCAATCGAAGGGAGTTGTAGAGACAGATATAATTGTTATGTTCAAAAGATATTGAGATATATTCATGGATAGGAAAGATTTAGAAAGCTATGGGTCAAAGTAAGCAAATGGACCAGCTTTGTTGGCAGGGTCAAGTTGGGCCAAATGGTCTGTTTCCATTTTGTAGACTTGAGCAATGACATTGCAGCAGTAAACTCCCAGTGAAATATCAGACTTTTTCCTGTGCAATGAATAGTTCCAAATCCTACATGGGAAAGGAGGCTTTACTGAATTTCTCAAACATGTCAGCAAAATGACCTGATGAAATGGAGAACCACTGACCAAGGAAATGATACGACATTGGTGAGTTACAGTGAATGAAAGACCGTAAGACTAAGATTTAGAAGCAGTAGGCCTTTCAGCCCATCAAACCCATTCTCTCACTCAGACCCACTCCTCTGCCTTCTCCCCATAGCATTTTATACCCTGACTATTCAGATACCTATCAATCTCTGACTTAAATACACAGCCGTTCGTGGTAAAAAATTCCAAGTTCGAGGTTCATTACTCTCTGGGTGCTGTCGGAGAGCAGCAGCAATCAACAAGGATCCATGCCACCCAGAACACACACTGTTCTTGCTGCTGCCATCAGGAAAGAGGTCTAGGGGCCTCAAGACACACTCCACCAGGTTCAGAAATAGCTGCTCCCCCTCTACCATCAGACTCCTCAACAACAAACTCAATCAGAGGCTCATTTAAGGACTCGTACTTGGGCACTTCATTGATTTTCTTTTGTTCTATTTGATTTGCAATTTGTTTACATTCATTATCCATTTGCAGTTCTTTTATTTGTTTACATGTTTACACTGTGAAAAGCTTATTTTCTGCACTACCAATTAGTGGTAATACTACCACAACCGCAGGAAAAAGAATCTCTGGGTTGTATGTGATGTCAAGTATGTACTCTGACAAGGAATCTGAAATCTAAAGAAATTCCTCTGCATTTCCCTTTTAAATGGGTGCCCTTCAATCCTGAAGTTGTTCCCTCTTGTCCTTGACTCCCCTACCATGGGAAACAACTTTGCCACATCTACTCTGTCCAGGCCTTTCAACATTCAAAATGATTCTATGAGGATCTTCTGAATTCCAAAAACCGTCAAACTTTTCTCTTGTGCCTAATCCCTTCATTCCAGGAATCATTCTTGTGAATCTTTTCTGAACTAACCTTCAATACCAGAACATCCTTTCTTAAACAAGGAGCCCAAAATTGTACCCCAAGTGAGGCTTCACCAGTGCCTTATAAAGCCTCAACATCACATCCCTGCTCTTATATCCTATCCCTCAAGATATGAATGGCCACATTGCACTCACCTTCTTCATCCTAGAGGTTAACCTTTAAGATATCCTGCTTGAAGACTTCCAAGTCCCTTTTGAATTTCCTCCCCACCCAAATAATAGTCTTCTCTTTTATTCTTTCTACCAAAGTGCATGATGCCACACTTTCCAACATTGTATGCCATTTGTCACTTCTTTTCCCATTCTCCTAATCTAAGTTGTTCTGCAGCCTCTCCACTTCCTCAGTACTAGCTGCCCCTCCATCTACCTTTGTATCATCTGCAAACTTGGCCATAAAACCATTTATTTTGCAATTAAGTACTCCGGAACCAGGCCAGAATTTATTGATTTTTGGAAGGATTCATGCCTCCAAAATCTCTATGTCTACTGCTTTCTGAACCAGAGGGTACATTCCATCTGGTTTGCACCCTATCTCTCTGCCCTTAAACCATTCAACAGCCCAAGCACCTTCACCTCCCTTAGCTGACAGCCTTTAAAGTCAAATACATTGCTAATATCTTCCACCATGAAGACTGATGCAAAATTATTCATTTAGTTCCTCTGCCATCTTCTTGTCTCCCTGTACAACTTATCCAGCATCATTTTATATTGGTCTTTTATCTACTCTCAGCTCTTTTTTACTCTCAATATATTCAAAAATCCTTTTTGTATGCTTTTTGATATTATTTCGTTGCTTCCTTTCAAAGTTCAACTTTTCCTTCTTAACGACCTTCTAGTTTCCTTGTGTATGCTTTTCAAAACTTCCCATTCCTGTTTCTTCCCATGAATTTTTGCTTCCTTGTATGCCCTCATTTGCTTTTATGTTGGCTTTGACTTCTCTTGTCAGCTACAGGTGTGTAATTTTCCATTCAAACTGTAAGAGCCAAAATGCGCACACTTACCTTGTTAGTCGGCATCCCGGGGTCCATAGGCTGGGCGCTGCCATCCCGACTTCTGTGCACATGTGCGAGTCTCCGGTTGGTGCATGCGCAGTGGATTCACAACTTGGAGTTCGGTTGGCACATACGGGAGAGCGCAGGACACGAATTCAGTATCATTAGGGCGCATTGAACAACATGGCGATGTAGATGACTGAGGGTGAGTTTTTTGTTGAATGTTAACACGGACATTAACACAGATGTTTTGTTATTACAGATCATTATCATAGAATGTTTTATATAGGCATTTCAGAACATTGAAGAAGATCATTACAAGTTTTGTGTGTTAATAAATAAAGGATTTAAATATATCGGAACTTGTATTACTTATAATTGAAACATGTCACGGATAAAGAGCCTCACCCAGCCTCCAAGCGCTTTGCGTGAGTAGTAATTGCTACACAAACATTTCTTCTTCTTTTGGAATATATCTGTCCTGCACCTTCCTTATTTCTTGCAGAAACTCCAGCCATCGCTGCTCTGCCGTCTTCCCTGCTAGTGTGCCTTTCCAATCAACTTTGACCAGTTCCTCTCCCACATTTTTGTGGTCCCCTTCATTCCACTGGTATACTGGCACATTAAAGGTTCTCTGCTCGATGGGAAGGTATTGTATTATTGGAAAGGTCAATTTATGAGGCTATATGTGTGAATTATTTCTGCTGAGTTGTTCAGAGGGAGGTACCCAGTTGAATAAGTAAACTCTTTTACACACCCTTTAGAATAGTTTTCCTTATAAATTGTTGGCAGACTAACTTAATTCTATTGCAATGGGGCATTTGGGACATCACTGACCATGAGATGCACACTCTTTATTGACCAAAGGAATAATAAACCCACAGAGGAACTAGGACATAGTTACAGACCCTTAAGCCCACAATGTGGTTCTGACTTTTGTACAGCGACTCAGCTACCATCTAATTTTTCCCTCCCTCATACCCATAATACTATTTTTTTTACATCCCTATGCCTATCTAAGACTCTTTTGAAAGTCCTTATTGTATCAGCCTTCATCACATTCCAGGCACCCACCACTCTCTGACTAAAACACTTTCCTTCCCTAAACTTTCCCCGCAAACCTTCAATAAACGTCTCTGGTATTTGCTATTGTTGCCCCGGAAACTAGAAGCAGAAAATCAGCTAAATGATGTTGCAGGATGAAAAGCGAAGCCCAGAGTTAATTCTGGCACTTGGAGTCACGTGGGGACCATAAGTTGTTTGGTGTTCCTGATTTCAAGTACTGGCTGATTTTTACCCCTCATGCAATCATCTCATCTGATTCCCAAACGAAGAAAAATCAAACAAAAAACTGCAGATCTTGAAAATCTGAAAAAAAAAAGAAAATGGTGGAAAAAACTCAGGTCGGTCAGCTTCCATGGAGAGAAAGAAAAAATAATGCTTTGGGTGAAAGACTGTTTGTTTGCAGCAATGTTAATGTGATATTCCTTTCCACATCTGCTGGGTAGAAGTGCCAGATGTTTTCAGCTGCTTTCACTTTTACCCAAGCTGTTATCTTGTGAAGATGTGACTGAAATTATGCATCTTGGTTTTGCAGATCTAACTTTAGTGGGTTCAGTATCCGAGATGCTAGCAAGATTTTCAGCTCTCGTTCTTGGATACAACATGGGATTGTATCTTAAAATTGGAAAATTCCTCCTCTTTGTGTGCCCGTCATTTGCTTCTACTATTGCAGGTAGTATATTGAGCCTACTTTTCTATAGTTCAATTGGCTAAATTATATCCTAACATTTCTTCCAATTGTAATACATGTAGGACTGAAGAGGGAACTTTATTACCTATGTTTTGGTCTTGTTCCTTTCTTTCCAAATTTTGGGAAGATATCTTTCATAGCTTATCTTTAGTTCTTGATGAAATTCTTATACCTAGTCCTATAATTGCTCTTTTTGGATCATCTAAGGTCATTAGTTTGAAATGAACTCTGTAGTTTCTTCTGCTTCCCTTTTGCTAGATGATCTATAGTGATTAGATGGAAAGATGCTAACCCTCCTACTCATCCATCGTTTGGCTTTGCAAATGAAGATTTAGGAAGGGGCCTGTCCACATCTGCTGCAGACTTGCTGGTGGCTGATGAGGCCAATGCAGGACAGACATGTCCGGCTGGAAGGGAAATTCTGTTCTGGGTTTGGTGCTGCTGTGTCATGGTTCTTCCTCCATTTCCTTTTGTCCTCAAGGCCAGCCCTCTATGTGTTCTCGAAGGAGACAGACTGGTGAATGGTGTGTCAACATGCCATGCGATCGGAGGCTAGTCCAGACCACTGGCGATGGTCAATGTGACAGGCATCAAGGAATTTCTTCAGAGAGCTCTTGTACCTCTTTTTTTGGAGCCCCTCTGTCACGGTGGCCAGTGGAGAGATCGTCATACTGCACAATCTTGGGCAGGCAATGATCTTCCATCATAGAGAAGTGCCCTGCCAAGCGTAGCTGCATCTTCAACAGGATGGTCTCGATGCTGGCAACCTCTGCCCATTTGAGGACTTCAATGTTGGTGATTAAGTCCCTCCAGTGGATGTTGAGGATAGTGTGGAGTCAGCGTTGGTGGAAGCGCTCAAGGAGTTATAGGTGGTGACAGGAGGTGACCCACGACTCAGAGCTGTAGAGGAGGGTGGCCAGTACAGTGGCTCCATACACACTGATCTTTGTTCCTTTCTTCAGATGCTTGTTGTTCCAAACTCCTTTGTGTAGTCTGCTCTTACTCAATGGTTATATGACATGATGGCACGTCCAACTTTGGAAAAAAATCAGATGTTCCTCTAATGTAATGGATTTAAACTTTACAAGTTTATGGGGTCCTTTTATTAATTGTTAAATAATCTATAGGATCATTTAGATCTTGTCTTGTGAGTCTGTGCTTTTATTTATGGTAGTGGTGGTAATCCACTGTTATGCTATGATTGGCTGCTGCCGGCTGGACATGGCTCCCGAGACTGATCCTGCTCCCTTTTGCCTGCTCCCCATTCCACTCTGCCTCGATCAGTCAATGAAGTTGACGGTTGTTCCAGTTCATAGTTAAGCCTGATAGTTTCACAGCTCCAATCTTTTGTGATTATTGATGGTGCATCAGTAGTGAAGTTGTCTTTGGCTTCTTTGGCTTGGCTTCGCGGACGAAGATTTATGGAGGGGGTAAAAAGTCCACGTCAGCTGCAGGCTCGTTTGTGGCTGACCAGTCCGATGCGGGACAGGCAGACACGATTGCAGCGGTTGCAAGGGAAAATTGGTTGGTTGGGGTTGGGTGTTGGGTTTTTCCTCCTTTGCCTTTTGTCAGTGAGGTGGGCTCTGCGGTCTTCTTCAAAGGAGGCTGCTGCCCGCCAAACTGTGAGGCGCCAAGATGCACGGTTTGAGGCGTTATCAGCCCACTGGCGGTGGTCAATGTGGCAGGCACCAAGAGATTTCTTTAGGCAGTCCTTGTACCTTTTCTTTGGTGCACCTCTGTCACGGTGGCCAGTGGAGAGCTCGCCATATAATACGATCTTGGGAAGGCGATGGTCCTCCATTCTGGAGACGTGACCCATCCAGCGCAGCTGGATCTTCAGCAGCGTGGACTCGATGCTGTCAACCTCTGCCATCTCGAGTACCTCGACGTTAGGGGTGTGAGCGCTCCAATGGATGTTGAGGATTTTCGACCGTGGATAATGACATTGAATTATTAAACTTAATATTTGAACCGAATTGTTGAACAATTAAACTTGATGCTTGTACAACCCACAAACGAATACACTGATGACACTGATCATCCAACACGGCCTCTTTTGGATTAAAGAATGCTGTTTCACTCAAACTGCTCACCTTCAGGACATCACAACAGCAAGTATGGTTTGAACAAGTTGAAGCCCAACTCAACATACACTAGATAACTGCTGACACCACAAAGTACTACTACATGGTCAGCGCACTGGACCAGGAAACTGCCAGGTGCATCATCAATTACCTTCACCAAGTGCCAGCATCCTTTTCCATATTACATTTTCATATTTAGATAAACAAGACTTCTACTTTTTGTATTATATTTGTAAAATTTAATAAAAATATTGAAACAGAAAGTGATTTCATATATTCAAATTATTCTTGATGAGCTGGACAGATTTATATATTAAAGAAGTTCCATCACAGTCAACTAACACTTTCCAGTTTTGTTATTTACAGGAATAGGGTATTTTCTAATGTTTAAAAATGTATCCATTATTCAGAGGTAATACAATCTGCACAAAGTAACTGACGGAAAAGTCGCCATTGTGTCAAATTGCGCCACTTAGTTCTCAAACCATCGTTTAGATGTTCGGGCTCTCGTGGGAGCGGGTGTCCGGTGCGTGACGGGTTGGGTGAAGCAGACTGGTACCGCGAGGCTGGGCGGTTGCTTTTTCTCTTGCATTTTCGACCGTGGATAATGACATTGAATTATTAAACTTAATATTTGAACCGAATTGTTGAACAATTAAACTTGATGCTTGTACAACCCACAAACGAATACACTGATGACACTGATCATCCAACACGGCCTCTTTTGGATTAAAGAATGCTGTTTCACTCAAACTGCTCACCTTCAGGACATCACAACAGCAAGTATGGTTTGAACAAGTTGAAGCCCAACTCAACATACACTAGATAACTGCTGACACCACAAAGTACTACTACATGGTCAGCGCACTGGACCAGGAAACTGCCGGGTGCATCATCAATTACCTTCACCAAGTGCCAGCCGACAACAATTACAAAGGGATCAAAACACTCCTCAAGCATACGTTTGGTCTCTCCCGCTGCAACAGGGTGGCAAAACTGCTGCACATGGATGGCCTAGGCAACCGCAAACCATCCACACTATGATCGAAATGCTCGCCATGTTGGATGGACATAGGACCTGCCTCCTCTTCAAACAGGTGTCCTTGAGCAAATGCCTGAGGACATCCCCTGCTCCTCTCAGATGACAACTTCACCAACTTCCCGATAGCTGGTAAGCCAAATAGCAGGGGGAAGCAAGCATCAACTTGGTAGCATCTGTGCCTCACCAGGTGATGCAGACAGACCCACACTCCATGGAAAGGGTGACAATGATGTCAGCCTTAAACAGCGCCAGCAAGGTCAAGTGGTGCTACATCCACCAAAGATGGGGTTCCACGGCCCGATGATGCCGACCACCCTGCACGCATCCAGAAGTGGCAACACCAGCCAGCCATAAAAATCGACTCCTCTAAATCTGAGATCGTCATTCAGGGCGGCGTTTTCTTGCTGACACAGGAGCAGAGGTCAGCATGTTGCCCCCCTCAAGCATTGATACTCATTCTGAAATTAAGGAGCCTCCCCTGACCACTGCCTACAGCAGCAGCATCAAGACATATAGGGTTGGCACAATCTTGCTCAACTTCAACTCCTGTCATTTCAAGTGGACCTTTACCAGCGTCAACATCTCACAACTGCTGCTGGGTGTTGATTTCCTCCAGGCGCATTCCCTGCTGGTCTTTTTGAAAGGACAATGTCTTGTAATTTCCAAGATGTTCAAATCAATTGCCTTGCACCATGCTGAATTGACTGCACCCCACTTCGGCTCGATGACCTTCTCCGACAATGAGTATGCCAAGATCCTAGTCGATTTCCCGGACATCATAACTCCCCAGTTCACAATGGCCAGCCCCAAGCATGAAGTGCAGCACCATATTCCTCCCCACCGGACCGCCACTCCATGCATGCTAACCCCAACAAAATCCAACTGGCCAAAGACCAGGATGGAGGAAATGGGCATAGTTTTCCGCTCATTACAGCCTGTGGGCATCCCCGGTTCACATGGTCCCCAAAATGTCTGGGAGCTGGACACCCTTGCGAACTTCCGCCATCTTAACGAGGTCACAACAGCTGACGGGTACCCTATCCCTCACATCCAGGACTTCACGCCAAACCTGGATGGTGCTAAGGTATTTTTCAAGATTGACATGGATACCATCAGATTCCAGTCCACCCAGATGACATCCCTAAGGTGGCTCTCATCACCTCATTCAGGCTCTTTGAGTTCCCGTGCATGCCTTTCGGCCTCAAGAACTTTGCCCAAGCTTTCCAAAGGCTCATGGACACAGTAGGCCACGAACTTGACTTTGTTTTCGTCTACCTTGATAGCATCCTCATCACCAGCCCGTCTCACCAGGAACATCGTGCACACCTCCAACAGCTCTGCCAGAGGCTCGACGAACATGGCCTGGCGATCAACCTTGTCAAATGTCAGTTCGGTCTCACTTCCATCAACTTTCTTGGCCACTGCATCAACCAGCACGGAGTGGTCCTGCTTCTGTATAAGGTCAAGGCCTTTCACAAGTTACCCAAACCATGTACTGTGAAGGGACACCAAGAGTTTGCCATTATGGCCAACTTCTATCTCCATTTCTTGCCAGCAGAAGCCAGGATAATGCAACCGCTTTTCACGGTCCTGGCGAACAAACCGAAAGACCTCATTTTGGACAATGCGGCCTCCATCACAGTTGACAACACCAAGGAAGCACTGGCAAAGGCAACAATGCTAGTACATCCACAGGCCAACGCACCGACCGCTCTCACGGTCGACACATCTGGCACAGCCATGGACGGAGTGCTGGAGCAACTGATCAATGGTAGCTGGCAGCCCCTTGCCTGTTTCAGTCATCATCTGAGACTCCCTGAGCAGAAATACAGGGCTTTCGATCAGGAGCTCCTCGCTCTCTACCTCGCTATCTGACATTTTCACTGCTTTCTCGAGGGCAGGGATTTCATGGTCCGTGAAACCACTCATGTTTGCCTTTGCCAAAGTGTTTGATCCTTGGTCAGCCTGACAGCAGCGCCAACTTAACTTCATCTCGGAATACACAATGTCCATCCAGCACATCATAGGCAAGAGCAACCAGGTCGCAGATGCGTTATCCTGTACGGACATCAATGCTGTCCACACTCTGGTCCCAGATGTCGACTACACAGCCATGCCCAGCGAGTGGATGAAGAGATGCTCCCCAACCGCACTGCCATCTTAAACCTAGAGGATGTGAGATTTGGGCCCACTGACATCACAGTCCTCTGCGATGTGACTACGGGACACCCAAAACCCATCATCCCTCTACCTGGTGACGCTGGACCTTCGACATGATTCACGGCCTAGCTCACCCTTCCATTCGGGCAGCAAGACATTTATTGCAGCCAAGTTCACGAGGCATGGGTTGCCAGAGCGTGCATCCCCCAAACCTTGAAGACTCAGCGATACATCAAGGTGCCACTGCAGAACTTTGCCCCGACACACTAACGTTTCTAGCACATCCACGTCAACATCGTAGGACCACTACCCCCATCCAAAGGTGTCACTCACCTTTTCACCATTGTGGACAGATTCACGAGATGGCCAGAGGCCGTCCCACACTTGGACACCTGTGCATGTGCCCTCACTGACCACTGGATAACCCGTTTTGGCTTGCCAGCAGACATCTCCTCCAACAGAGGTGTGCAGTTCACCTCTGGGCTGTGGTCAGCAATGGCCTGGCTGCTTGGCACTAAGCTGCACCACACAACGGCCTACCCCCTGCGAGCAAATGGCATAGAGGAACATTTTCACTGGTACATGAAGGCATCCCTCAAGGCACAGCTCATGGTCCCAGACTGGATGGATGAATTGCTGTGGGTCATGCTAGGCATACGTTTTACCCCAAAGGAGGTCCTGGCAACTTCCTCGGCCAAACTGGTGAATGGCACCCAGCTTTTGGTACCAGGGGACTTCATCTCAGCAGGGCATGGACATCAAGAACCCCACCCAAAACCATTCTGACATGCCTCCATGGGAAGCTTTCTCCAGTCCCAACATTCCGACATGATCTCACAACCATATACATCCCACCCAACCTCCAGGACAGCTAGTTGGTTTTCCTTCACTGAGATTCCCATTGTACACCTCTGCAAAAGTCATATAAGGGGCCCTTCAGCGTACTACAAAACGATGCCACAATTTTCATCATCGACATGGGTGGTAGACTCAAGACTTTCCCTGTGGACCATCTCAAGCCGGCACCCTTGGACCAACCAGTGCAGGTGGCACAACCCTGCAGCAGTGGGCGTCCACCATCACGACCAAACCCACCCTCAACTCATCAACCTAATTATCTCCAATACTCTGGTACTGGCGGTGGAGGGGGGGGTGGGGTTCATGCAGCAGATCATGCCTCTTAAATCTTGAACTGTCATTCTAAGGTTCGGGCTCTCAAAGGTGTGGGTGTTCAGTGTGTGATGGGACTGGTAGCGCGAGGCAGGGCGGTTACTTTCTCTCTCAGAGTTGGCAGTCAACTCGCTTTTTCAATCGTGGATAATGACATGTGAACTGAAATGTTAAATTATTAAAATTAATGATTGAACCAAATTGTTAAACAATTAAACTTAATGTTTGCACAACCCACAAACACCTTTTCTTTTACACAGTAAATCTTGTTCTATGCAAACTCAATGGCGCCATCTCTGAAAAGTGAGAGCTACTGTAAAACAACTCAAAAAAACATGGAAATTAAATTGCTTTTTTTTGGTTGCAAAAAATACAGGTGTGAAATATGCTGGTTGTTGTGTTAGCATGACTTTAAAAAAATCTCTGATCAAAATAGCAGAAAACTCAGATCAGAATAGTGTCTGTGTGTGTGTGTGTGTGTGTGTGTGTGTGTGTGTGTGTGTGTGTGTGTGTGTGTGTGTGTGTGTGTGTGTGTGTGTGTGTGTGTGTGTGTGTGTGTGTGTGTGTGTGTGTGTGAGAGAGAGAGAGATTCATGAACAAGTGTTTGCTTGTGTGTGTAAGTGTGAGAATTTATGTGTTCATGTGAGAGTGTTCATGTGTGAATATGACAGTGTGTATGTGTAAGCATGTGTGTGTGTATATATGCTTGAGTGTGAGAATGTATGTATGCTGCGTGAGTGTACGTGTGAGTTTGTGTGTATGCATGTGACAGCATGCATGTGTGTGTGTGTGTGTGTGTGTGTGTGTGTGTGTGTGAGAGAGAGCCTGTATGAGGTTACATAAGTGTGTGTACATGTGAGTGTATGTGTGCATGAATGTGAGAACTTGTGTGCATAAGTGTGAGAATGTGTGTGTGCAAGAATGTGTTGCTATGAGTGTGAAAGTATGTGTGTATGTGTGTGATTGGGAGAGTGTGTGTGCATGAGTGTGAGTGTGTGTATGTGTGTGTGAGAGTGTATGTGCATGAAGTTCAAGTGTGTGTATGCATGGTTGTCAGAATGCATGGATGTTTGTGTGAGAGTGTGTGAGTCCATGAGTGTGTGTGTTGAGTGTGTATGTGAGCTTGTCTAACATTGACCGATCCCTTCAGGAGACTGCTGGGAGAAGGAGGAGGGACGGATTGGCAGAGCATTGGCAGCTGGCAGCGATCTTCAGGACAAGTATCTCCTCCCTCTATCAGAATCTGCCATTTCTCAAAGATCTAGCTCCGTTCTGCAGAGTTCTATGTTCCTTTGAATATTGTATTAGAGAGTCACGCAATATTTCACCAGGGGATGTGATTGCCCGTTTTGAGGTAGTTTAATACCGTGCAGATGCTGACACCTAGTGACAGTGATGAGATAGTGAACAGATACTTTTCTCAAATTAAACTGTAAACAGAAATAGTCACGGCTGACACATGTCTGACACATTCAACGTGCAAAGACGGGTTCAACAGTTCCACGTTTGGGACAACTTACTCCATTGAAAGATGTTTCGGCCAATACAGCAGAAGGATGAGTGATAAAGATGCCCCTTGTTTGATGAGCTCTCACTTGCTTCACTTCAGCATGGAAGTTCTTGATGCTATTTATGATTTATGATTCTTTTTCTACAAATAATAATTTCTCACAAGATTGACCAGATTTTCATGACTAAATGATCTCTTGAACTGCTTTTATAAAAGAAAACATGGAAGGTATATTTTTTCAATGTCTTTTGAGATTTCCATGGAGACATAAATACGTATTAAAGCCACACCGAAATGCTGGAGGAACTTCTCTCAGCGTCTGTAAAAAGCCAAGACATATTGCCGACGTTTCGGGCCTGACCTCTTCTTCCTTTTAGGTGGCAGAGGAGGATGTGCTGGACGCGGAGGCTGGTGTCGTGGTAGGTGAGGACAAGAGGAATCCTGGTCTTGTTGTGCTTGGGGGCGGAGATGAGCAGATAATGGAGGATATGCGGGTGAGCACCGAGCCGAAGGAGGTAGAGGGGAAGCCACGTTGTTTAAAGATTATAGTGTCTGCAGGCTTTCGAGTTCCATATAGATATGCATTGTTCTTGAAGTTCATAATGTCTGTATCAAAGTGTCATGTAATATGTTATTGCAAGGAACCCGATGACCAGGCTTGATAAAGGGGACCCGAACTGAAACACTGACTGACATTTTGACCTGTGGATGCTGCCTGACTCACTTCTCAATGTTTGATCAGGACCAAGTGCAAGGCACCCCAGGATTAGTTTTCTTAAGCAATGTTATTCTTCTGCCATCACCCTGAACATATGCCATCAATTTTCTCTTCTCGAACTTCCTTCAGTCCTTACGGAAATTCACATTTTCCATGGCCATTTTCAAAACATCAGATCTCCCATGGATAGGAATCATCACAGATATTCAACACTGCATTGCTCCAAAATGTTCTCTCTTGTCCTCAGTACTGATGCACAAGAAGATCAAGGGAAGAACGACCCTCTATCTTCCATTTTACATCATCACACGAAGGCAAAATGTGCCATTTAGTCAACATAGTCCATATAGTAGAGGATTGGAAAGTCCAAAGTACAGTCGATGGAGCCAGGAATGTGGATGATTTCATAAGGTGCAGAAGGCATTTCCTCATTCCATTGCCAGCACATTTTGGATCCTTACATAGAACATTTCAGCAGAATACAGGCCCTTCGGCCCATGATGTTGTACCTAGCCCACGACTATCTAGCCTTCCCTACCTCACACCCACAACCCTCTATTTTGCTCATTTCCATGTCCCCGTATAAGAATTTTTTAATTGTCCCGATTGTACCAGCCTTCACCACCATCCTTGGCAATGCATTCCAGGCTTCCACCACTCTCTGAGTAAAAATATCATCCCAAAACTTTCCTCCATTAAGCAGTAGCCTTCTTGTTTTTGCTACTGTCACCCCAGGAAAAGAAGGCGCTGGCTGTTCACCCTATCTCAGCCCCTCATATGAAAATACAACAATGGTATATAGAAATGAATAAATGTATTCCATTAGAAAAAATAACATATAGTTTAAGAAATAATATTGAAATATTCGAACAAGTATGGGAGCCTTACATTAAATACAATAGCGAAAACCTACCGGGGACAAACATTACCTAAGTTGATGGAAGGAGAAGGAAAGAAAAGAATGGACTCAGTAGAATTTCTGGTGTAATTTTGTTGAATGACAACATTGTCTGACTGGTTTAATGCAACCTAGATTGTATACCTAAAATGGATGGGGGGGGGGGGGTGGCTTGGGAGGAGGGAGGGGGGGGGGAGAAAAAGTCACTGTATATGTGTGAAAAAGAAAAAGTGTATATCATGGCTAATGTGATTTATGGTGTGAAAAATAAAAAATTTTAAAGAAAAAGAAGAAGCCTTCAATCTCGTTCCAACTTAGGAATTTTTTTAAATTTAAAAAACTTTGTTTTATCTAGTACTAGCTCTCATAATAATTTTTTGACCATCAATAATTGATAAATCTTCCTCTATGTGGAAAATCAGTGGTATTGTTTCTTTTGCAAATTGATGTAAGGAAGGTTGTTTAATGTCTTGAACAGCTGGGAAGTAAATATGACTTATTTATAGCTTTTTACAGATTAGAAATTTCTTAAATACTGTATTATTGGACTTTCTATTTGTATATCCATCAGATCAAGTTGATAATATTTTTCAATTGAATCCATCTCAGAAAGGATTAATTAGAATTATATATGATAGATTATTGAAATTATATCCAGTACTTCATGATAAGATTAATAAGGCTTGGGAATTGGAACTTACAAGACTCATATCTGAGGATTTATGGGACAAGATTCTTAAACTCATGAATACATTTTCAATATGTGCCCGACATTCATTAATCAAATTCAAAGTGGTGCATCGTGTTCACATGGCCAAAGGTAAACTGGCTTGTATCTTCTCTAATATTAACCTTACTTGTGACAGATGCAGATCTGATATTGCTACATTGACACATATGTTTTGGTCTTGTCCATCCTTAGAAATCTATTTCAGGTGGAGCTAGGACCTAATCCAATAACTGCTCTTTTTGGGGTTATTGACCCAGACTCAAGGAGTTTTTCTGTACCTGTGCAACAGGTTGTGGCCTTCTCTACATTGTTGGCTAGAAGAACCATCCTATTTAAATCGAAAGACTAAAGACTTCCAACAGTGTTTCAATGATTTTCTCATAGTATGTCTTGTCTAAGCCTAGAAAAAAATCAGATATCATGTATTTAATTCATCAGTGAAATTTGAAGATACACGGTGACCTTTTATAACTTATTTTCATTTGATATAAATGTTTTTTAATGTGATTAGATATACTCATCCTTCCAGATGAGATATAGTCTTAACTTTGTTTTTTTTGATCTATAGTATGAATCAAAAGCTACAAAATGTATGTAACCCTCAGAATAAGCTGCTCAGATGGTTTTTTTTAATAGAGTAGGTTAGGTGGATTTATATACATATATATATAATATTTTTGATGTATGTCTTTTCTGTCTTCATCCAGTGCAGTGGAGGGGGGAACCGAGTTTATACTCTTTGAAGTTACACACACATACGTAATATTGTATTTTCAGTATCATTCACTTTTCTTCATTATAAAAACCAATAAAAAAGAATGAAAAAGAAAGAAGCCTTCTTCGCCCCAAAGAGAAAAGTCCTAGCTCTGTCAACCTTGCTTCATAAGACATGCTCTCCAATCCAGGCAACATTGTGGTAAATCTCCTCTACAATCCCTCCAAAGCATCTACATCCTTCCTGTAATGAGGTGACCAGAACAAAATGCAATCCAGCAAGTGGTCTTGCCAGTGTTGTATAGAGCTGCAACATTACTTTTATGACTCTTTGAAATCAAACCCCCGACCAATCAAGGCCAAAACACCATAAGCCATCTTAATCACCCTATCAACTTGCATGGCAATCTTGAAGAATCTATGGGCCTGGACCCCATTCTTTCTGTTGCTCAACTCTATTAAGAATCCTGCCATTAACCACACACCTTGCATTCAAGTTCAACCTTCAAAAGTGCATCACTTCACACTTACCTGGATTGAACTCCATCTTCCACTCTCTGCTCAACTCTGCTTCCTCGCTATATCCTTATGGTATCCTAGGACAACCTTCTACACTATCCACAACACCTCCAACCTTTGTATCACCTGCAAACTTACTGACCCAGCTCTCCACTTCTTCATTTTCAAAATTCAGAAAGAGCAGGGTTTCCAGAATGCCACTAGCCACTGATCTCCAGACAGAATATATCCCATCCACTTCAACCTTCTGCTTTCTGTAGGCAACCCAATACTAAATCCAAGCACACAAGGTTCCTTGTATCCCATGTCTTATGACTTTCTGAATAAGTCTACAATGGTGTCCTTGTCAAAAGCCTTACTAAAATCTATATACATCACATCCGCCAGCTTACCTTAGTTAATTTCCTTTGTCATCTCCACAAAAATGTTAATTAAGCTCATGAGGCATGGCCTGCCTTTCACAAAGCTGTGCTGACTATCCCTGAGAAGACTATGCTTCTCTAAATACCTGTACATCCTATCGCTAAGAATCCTCTCTAATAATTTACCCACTAGACTAACTAGCCTATATTCCTAGAATTCTTCAACCTCTTTTTAGAATTAAGTTCCCTTGTTTAAGGCAGAGAATTAGAGGGAGAATTCTTCCCAAAATTCATTTTCAAATATCCTATCCTCTAATACCTCCCCCATGGCAAGGGTGGAGACACAAAGAAACTCAGCAATATCTTTCCTCGCTTCCTGTAATAACGTGGTGTACCCTGTGCAGTGCTGGGGTCATATCTATCTGAATATTTTTTTTTAAAGATCCAGCACTTCCTCTTTCTTTAACCTAGACATGATCCAACATATTAGCCCAGGGGTGACCAACCTTGTTACAGGCCATTTCGGCCCATGAGTCCGTACTGGGGTGTACATATTGACCAAGGTCCTTCTACTTAGTGAAAACTGAAGCAGAGTATTCATTTAGGACCTCCCCTACCAGGCACATGTTTCATCCTTTACCCCTACTTTAATTCTCGTTGTTCCTCTGTTTCTCACGTACGTGTAGAACGTCTTATGGATTTCATTAATTCTACTTGCCAGGGGCTTCTCCAGCCCCCTTCTAGCTCTCCTAAGTCCTTACTTAAGGTTCTTCCTGGCAATCATATAATTTTCATGACCCCTTCCTGACTTCTGCTCCCTGAACCTTCTGCATGCTTCCTTCTTCCTCCTGCCTCGCTGTCCCACCAACCTTGTTCTTTTACCCCACCGTCTTTTCCCTGTCAAAGTGGGACAAACTATCCAGGACCCTGTGCAAGTGCTCCCTAAACATCCTCCACATTTCTGCTGCGCATTTCCCTGAGAATATCTGTGCCCAATTTACTCTCCCAAGATCCTGCCTTATCGCATGGTAACCAGCCCTTCCCCAATTAAACACTTTCCCATTCTGTCTACTCCTATCCTTGCCAATAGCTGTGCTAAAGGTCAGGGAGTTGTGTTCACTGTCTCCAAAATGCTCATCCAAAATACATTATGGAAATTAACTTACTGCAGAAAGACATCCGCTGGGTGAAGTGGAGTTTCTGACAAAAATAGAAACAACAAGGGACATCTGACAGCGGTGGCCGGGCCTTAATGACATAACCTGCTATCAAACCAAATCTGGTGCACTAGGAGAAGGCAAAGCTTCACTCCCTGATTCACGCCTGATTCGACCACAAGAAGAAGAAAGAACTACCACTGTGCGCTACCCTGTTCCCTAATGATCCTCTCCTGTCTGTACCAGAGGATGATGAGCATGTTGCCTTCAAGAGAATGACTCCAAGGAAATCATCCAGTCCGGACAGAATACCCGGCTGAGTATTATCTGTGCTGACTAACTTACCAACATCTTCAACATCTCACTCCGGCAGGGCGTGGTACCCCCTGCTTCAAACAGATATGAAACGTACCAGTGCCCGAGAAGAGGGTGGTAACCTGCATAAATGTCTATCAACCAGTGGCCTCACATTAATGGTGATTAAGTGTTTTGAAAGGCTGGTGTTGAAGATATCAGCTCCTGTCTGAGCAGTGACATGGATGTATTCCAATTCTCATATTGTGGCAATAGGATTCCATCTCACTGGTTCTATACAAAACCCTGGAACATCTGGACTGAAAAGATGCAGACATCAGGATGCTCTTTACCAGTTACAGTTTGGCAGTTAACACCATCATCCCCTCAAAACTGATCATCAAACTCTAAGCCTGGTAATCAACACCCCACTGTGTAATTAGATCTTTGATTTCTCCACCTCCACAATCTCCGTCAGTACCAGAGCACCACAGGGTTGTGTTCTTAGCCCCCCCTGCTCTATTCACTTTATACCTATGACTGTGCGGCTCAGTTCAACAACAATACTATCTACAAATTTGCTGATGATACAATGGTAGTGGGTTGTACACAGAAAAGGGATGAGTCGGAATACAGGAGGGAGATTGAAAACTTGGCTGAATGGTGCACCAACAATGACCTCACGCTCAATGTCACCAAGCCAAAGAGCTAACTGTTGACTTCAGGAAAGGAAAGCCAAAGGTATATGGTCCAGTGATCATCGGGGAATCAGAGGTGGAGAGGGTGAGCAAATTTAAGATCTTGGGAGTCACTATCTCAGTGGATCTTTCCTGCACCCAACACACTAATGGCATCGTGAAGAAAGCACGTCAGCATCTCTACTTCCTCAGGAGCTTACGGAGGTTTGGTATGACACCGGAACCCTAGCAAATTTCTACAGATGTGTGGTAGAAAATATGCTGAGCAGCTGCATCCTGGTCTGGAATGGGGACACCAATACCTACAAGCGTAAAGCCCTCCAAAAGGTAGTGGACACAGCCCAGGACATCACAGACAAACCTCTTCCCACCATCATGATCATCCATGGGGAACACTGCCATCAGAGAGCAGCAGCAATCCTGAAGGACCCACACAACCCAGCACATGGTCTGTTCTCATTGCTGCCATCAGGAAAGAGGTGTAGGTCTGCAAGATTCACACCACCAGGTTCAGGAACAGCTGCTACCCCTCCACCATCAGACTCCTCAACAACAAACTCAATCAGGGACTCATTTAAAGACTCTTACCTGTGCACTTTATGGATTTTCTTTTTTATTCTCTCTGTATTGCACAGTCAATTGGTTTACACGTGTACATTGAGTACAGTTTTTTTGCACTACCAATAAGAAGTAATTCTGCCTCCTCCGCAGGTAAAAGATTGTATGTGATGTCATAAATTTGACAATAAATCTGAAATGTGAATCTGAAAAATCTATTAAGTGACATGGAGTTTGCAGTGGAGTCGAATAGAATAAGAGTAATTCTCTGCACTGTAAACAGGGACCAGTCCATGGAGGGATACACCAATGCACTAGATAACTCAGCAAATCACACAGGATCTATAGGAAGAAATGGGGAGCCAATGTTTTGGTCTGTGCCCTCTGTCAAGGTACGAGCAAAAAGCAGCCAGACACTGATTAAAAAGGCAGTGGAAGGAGAGGAGAGGAGGGAGGAAGGAGTACAGGTCAGAAGTTGAAGGTGTGAGAGCAGGAAAAAAAAGCTGAGGTTGGGAACCACTATTCCAAGTCCACAAGGAGGAGCACATGAACAACTCAGAGATTTGCTCTGTCATTTACTTCGCTCTGCAAAAATAATGCCAAACTGAAATCACATCCTTCATTCAGCACAGATAATTTGCTAGATTTATTTTATTTGGGGGTGTGTCTGCGCGATTCTCTCTTTTCAATGCTTTTTACCAAAATGATGGCAGGACAAATTGGAAGGTGTTGGTGGAGCTCAGTATGTCGAGGCTTTCATATCTCCGCCTGCTTCAAAAGATGAGAGCAAGGTGGCCGGTCTTAATGACTGCTTGCCAGCACCACTTCCATCTATTGTGAAGAAGTGCTTTCGGTTATGGAGCAAATAATGCCTGTCTCAGGAAGGACCTGGACCCATCTCGCTGGCTCTCCACTCTGCAATGGACCATCTGGACCTCAATTAATCTGCTTTTTATTGAGTACAGTTCGGCATTTATCACCAGCATACTCAACTGATAACCAAATAAAGGACTCTGAGACTCTGTCATCCCCCTGCAACTGGATCCTCGACTTCCTCACCGATAAACCCCAATCAATGCAGATCAGAAACATCACCTCCTTTTCACTGACCATCAACATGGGGAACCTCAAGGCTGTGTACTTAATCCCCTGCTCTACTCCCAATACACTGCAGTTAAGTTCAGATCCAACAAAATCTGTACATTCACTGTTGACATTGCTATCGGCTGAAAAACAGGTAATAATGAGACAGGATGTTTCATGGAGATTGAGAATCTGGACTTTTGGAAGGGAAAGCTGAGGGGAAGAGGCAGAGAGGATGAGTATCTTCAAGTTCTGAGGAGTCCATCATATTGGTAAACCACTCCTGAAGCCTGCACATAGAGATAATTACAAAGAAGGTACATCAATGTCTTTACTTTCTAAGGAGTTTGAGGAGATTTCATCAAATATTCAACCCAACTTAGTAAAAACACAATGCTGGAGAAACTCAGCTACTTCAGTTATGGTTTTTGACTGCAATGTCAGGAAAATCGTGGAAAAAATTAACATAATTACTGCTCGTGCAGTCGTTCACACTGGAGGTGTCTTTTTAGACTGCAAATACCTGAGTGCAACAGTCCCGGTGGTTGGACGTGTAGTCGAGTGGATGACCAACAACAAATTTTTTCGGTACGATTTACACTGCAGGCTTCCTCCAAAGTGTTGCAGGAGTTCTGCAGGATAAATCGTGGTGCAAGAATTGACTCAAAATTCCTGCTCATTCCTTTTTAGACTGCCCATGTAGCTGGTCAAACAGTGTACTTTATGTAGCAAAGATAAAGATAGAGAACCATGATGAAGCGCTAACCCAAACCCCAGGAACAGTGCGTCCACAAATGTAGCTCAATATTTAGGAAACGACAAGAAGAAAAACCAGGCAATGATGGACCAGTCATCCCCAAATCAGTAGGAGACTGCAAGAAAAGTTCTGAAGCTTTGAGCAGATGTTAGCCTTTAAAATGACAATGGAGGGAAGAGATCATTTTGTATGACAACTATTTCAAATACATTTCCATTTAAATAATGCTCATCTACAAGTTTACTAGAGATAGTTCAAACATCTGTCAATAAAAATAGAGACACATAGCTTGCAATTAATTATGGATTTTTAGACTGCAGGTATGTAAGGGCACAATCAAGGAATTTTGCTGCTACATGGGCAATCAATTTATGCAATTATTCAATTTATCACATTATTATCCAGATGACAAAAACAACGGACCCAGCACTAATTCCCTGAGGCAGACCATCTGATACAAGCCTCCAGCCACAGAAGAAATCATCCACTACCTCTCTCTGGCTTCTACCATTAATCTAATTTCCTACTTCTTTGTGAATACCAAGCAACTGAACCTTCTTGACCAACCTCTCATGTGGTACCTTGTCAAAGCCCTTATGAAAGACTATGTGGACAACATCCATGTCCTTACCAACATCAACTTTCCTGGTAACCTCCTCGAAAAGACGACCTACCACACACAAAGCTGTGCAGATTCATCCAAATCAGTCTCATAACTTATCCTCTACTGTCATCAGACTTACCAGCCTATAATTTCCAGGATTATTCTTGGAGCCTTTTTAAACAAACCTCCAATCCTCTGATACCTCACCTGTGGCTAAGGTGAACGTTGAATGCCGTGGTTCAATGGTGATTGTTTATCTTGTTCTCTTCAGAAGTCTAGTTGAAGATTTTGTGCAGCACAGGAAAGTGTGAGGGGTTTGAGGAGATTGGGTATGTCACCGAAGACCCTCATAAACTTCTACAGGGTGTAGAACGCTTGGTGGTTGCATCACTACAGAGGGTTGTTAACTCGGCCTGCGACATCACAGGCACCGAACTTCACTCCATCAAGGATATCTACATGAGGCAATGCCTTAATAAAACCTCAAGGACCCCCACCATCCAGGCCATGCCCTCTTCATTCTGCTACCATCAGGGGGAAAGGTACAGGAGCCTAAAGATGAGCACTCAGCGGCACAAGGACAGCTTCTTCCCCGCTGCCATCAGATTCCTGAATGATCAATGAACCAAAGACACTGCCTTACTTAGTCTTTTTGTGCACTATTTTTATTTATTCTTGTAAGGTGGTTTATATAAATGTTTCCACTGTGACGCTGCCGCAAAACAATGAATTTCATGACAGGTTCATGACAATGAATTCTGATTCTGATTCTGATAGCACAAGCCTTGTTATGTCATGTGCCTGATCCATCTACTGCTCTCTGGCATAAGAAACTGGCCAAAGTTTCCATCAGGGTGAAGATAGATGATCTTTAAGATACGAACCTCTCCTGCTGTTATCAGACTCTAAATGGACATTCCACCAGTAAACAAATGGCTCTTTGATAGCCACATGGATGCAATAAACACAGGGGGATATTAGTGTAAGGTAGGGAAAAATTAGATTGTTTATGAGGTCGGCACAACGTCAAGGGCTGGAGGGTCTGCACTGTGCTGTAATGTTCTATTATTTTTTTGATTTGGACATACTGCACGGTAACATGTCCTTCAACACACGAACCCATGCCCCCCAAATATCCCAATTAACCTACAACCCATGTACATTTTGAAGGGTATGAGGAAACCAGAGCTCCTGCCGGAAACCCATGCAAATACTAGAAGAGCATACAAACTCATTGCAGACAGCACTGGATTCGAACCTGGGTCGTTGGCGCTATAATTGGTTTGCACCATCTGCTATCCCAGCCATGCCGCACTGACATACTTGCAGCTCCCGGACCACATTAATTCATCCATACAACTCAAGCCGGGGGACTGCGGCTTCTTGCCACCAATCTGAAGGTAATTTACCACCTGCTATCCAGGCTCACCAAGAGGCCCTGAGTGAAAGTCAGATGTCTCTTCAGAGTCCAGGGAGAGACCCTGTGAAGCACATGTGTAAGCCCACCACCAACTTCTCACAACTGGCTCAAGAAACTCGGCCTCAGGCCTTCAATTTCTTCTACAGATTGCCCACTGACATCCTTAACTACTGTCGCATGTGTTAGAGCAGACAAAGGGGAAATGTCAAAGCAAGACAAAATAAAAATGATCAATGTCTTCTTAATGAATTAAAATGACAACTGGATTTGGAATGAACCTGCAAGAAAATTGAATGCAGGACCTGGGCACTGGTGCTAAAGGCTAATTGCAATTGGCATGTTCTGGTTAACCTCTCCCATTGCAAACCCATATGCTGAGCTGGGTAATTCTATAGCATCAAAAGACCAGTAGAATAATGAAATCCTCGAAATGCATGGCACAGAGTTGTATTCAGCCAATCATGAGTGACAAACTGAGTCTTGATGAAGTGCTCCAACCTGGAACATTAATCATTCCCCAATGTGTTGTTTGTTGCCTGGGACCTCTGGAAGAAGTTGCCCTGCTCTCTCCCAACCTGTTACTATTTTTATAGTCATCTTCATCACATGGATAACCTTTTTATGTCCTTTGTCTGAACATAATTTCACCTCCCAGTGAGATTTGTTTTACTTGGTAAGATGAAGGGTAATTGAGTCTTCTTTTTTCTCGACTCATATTAGCAAAGCAGCAAGAAAAAAAAATCGCAACCCAGTGTTAATTTGATTTCAGCCAAAGTGGATGAAATGATCAGAAACTTTGATACCAACACCAGTTACTAGTAAACTGAGCATGTTGTCTTTCAGACTCCTCTTAAAGCTAGTCTTCTCAAGGCTGCTCTGGTCTCCAATGCCGAAGCCACATTTTATATACATTTATCTGTCTTTTATTAATGTGGGAGAAGCTTTATTTTTCTTTTAGTTCAATGTATCTGAGATTTTGTTCACACTTCATGTATCACTTTTATCACAGACCTTCTGTATCAGAAAGATAAAACCCAGCAAAAAGCCCCATTTTTAACCAATAAACACTGTGGGTGTAAATTACCTCTCTGATTTCTCTAGTAAAAGTCTAATCAATGCACAGATTGATTCCAAAGAGCAAGAAATGGCGATGATCAATAGTAAGATGACGAGCTTCTGAATTTTTAATAATTTAGACATACAGCATGGTAACAGGCCATTTTGGCCCATGAGTCCATGTCACCCAATTTACACCCAATTAACCTGCATCCCTGGTACGTTTTGAAGGGTGGGAGGAAACCGGAACCCCCAGGAAAAACTCAGGCAGACATGGGGAGAATGTACAAGTGGGACAGCGCGGGATTCGAACCCTGGTCCCGATCACTGGCGCTGTAAAGGCAGTATGCTAATGGCTATGCCAACTGTGTTGCCCATTCACTTAGGTACAATGTATCTATGTACCGAAATTCTTATTTGCTGTAGCCAAGTAGGTACTTTTGTAAGAAGATAGTGTACACTAAGTTGGACTAGAATGGAAAGTAATAATTAATCTAAAAGACAGATAATAAATATTCACAGTTACAGGAAGAGCAAGAAAAAAAAGGTGTTTCCATGGTGCAGTCGGCCCAGTCTTTTTGAGCCAAGGAGTTGATGGGGGTCCTTAATGATGTTGGCTGCCTTTCTGAGGCAGTTCCTCAGATAGATGTCTGCAGTGGATGGGAGGTCAGTGCCTGTGATGGACTTGGTAAGGTCTGCCACTTTCTATAGCTTTCGGTATTCCTTGCGACAGAAATGAACAACACAGACTGTGATACCACCAGTCAGCATGATGCACATGCTAAACCTCCTCAGACCTCTTCAAAGGGTGTGCCTTCTTTTCCGATGTCTTTATGTGTTGGCTGCAGCAGAGTCCTCCCCATGTGGGAGCCCAAGAACTTGAAGGTGTTAATCATCTCGATTACCATCCTATCAATGAAGACGTCAACGGTCACTTGGCCACTTGGCCTCCTCTTCCTAAAGTCCATAATAAGCTCTTTAGTATTGTTGATGCTGTGACCAAGACTGTTGCTCTGCCACCCCCAACCAAGTTCTCGATCTCCATCCTGTATTTTAACTCCCCGTTTCCTGTATTTCAGCCAACAATGGTGGTGTCGGCAGAGAATTTATAGATTTTGTTGGAACTCAACTTGGCTGCGTACTTGACTGTTGAGGAAATAGAGAAGGGGACTAAGCCCACAACCTTGGTGCCCCCATGAGAATGGTCAGAGAGGAGGATATGATGTTGCTGATCTGCACTGATTGGAATCTGCTAATGAGAAAGTTGAGGATCCAATTGGAGATCCAGGAACAGAGTCCCAGATTCCTTAGTCCGATCATGAGTAAGGTGTTGTTGTTGAATACCAAGCTGTAGTCAATGAACCACAGCCTGATACAGGTATTCCTGTGGTGCAGGTGATCTCATGGGCCAGTGATATGGCACCTGTTGTGACGATAGGCAAATTAAAGTAGCTCCAGGTCCTTCCTGAGACAGGAGTTGATTCACTACATAACCAACCTCTCAAAAGACTTCCTTACAGAGATGTCAATGCCATTGGCCGATGGCCATTGATTGGTTATTCTTCTTGGGCTCCATTATAATGGATGCCCTTTTAAAGCAGGTGGGGACCTCGGACCACAGTAGCAGGACTTTGGAGATATCCATAAAAACTCCAGCCGGTTGGTTCACACAGGTTTTGAGGACACGGCCAGCTACACCATCTCGGGTGAAGGCTCCATTCATGTCAGCCTTAGAGACTGGGAGCACAGAATCACTTGGGACTCATGATAAAGCATCATTGCACTGGATTCTGCACTCAGTAAAATAAAGGGCAAAATGAACTTTTAAGTGGTTAGGTCAGCTGTTCATGCCTGCCTGAGATTATTATTGAGATGAACTTTACAAGCATAGTGTGAGGATTAATTACAAAATTTCTGCTGAGGATAATGAGCACATTTTCCACTTTAGAGAAATGGCAGTAATCTTAATTCAGTATCTCTTGAAAATAAATGCATGCTCTGTCCCCATGCATTCCAGTTCCTGGAATGAAGGGGGAAAAGGGATATTGTTACATGTAGGTATTTCTCTTAATGCACACTCCAGGATTACTTCATTTGCAAAGTTATCAGATGTTGGTTTAAAGTGTCTACTTTGCAGGCAATGAAAGCTGATAAGCCAGACATTTAAATACATTGTGTCACTTGATGCAAGATGCTACATTTATAGAGTAAGACTTCAGTAATGGTTTTATTGCATTTCTGGAACCAGCTTCCTGCCTGTTGAGGCCTTTTAATTATCATCCTCTGACCTTGATCCTAAATTGCTGACTCTTTTAACAAAGCTTTCTTTGGAAATAAAATTTTCAGCAGACTTCCCGACATTTCTTTTCTGAATGAGTTGCAGACAAAAACTGCACAATGTACTGCGGTGGATCATGTTTCCCCTCAAGTCCATACCAAGAGCCTTGTCCATTTTGGCACCTGAACCCCATATTCTCAACGACTGAGAATTCAGTTCTCATGGGACAAAGAATTCCTAGGATTTGCAATCCCATACATAAGGAAAGCTCTCCTCATTTGTCCTCAAATGCCTCCTGGGATGGAAGCTCCTTATTCTAGACTTCTCTTCAAAAGAAAAATTGTATTCCTAGTCAGTCTCTTTCAGATATGTCCTTTAACAAGCCCATGGACTCTAAAACCCAGCAGCAATAGAAATTCACCAAGGCAATGGTTACTTAAACAAAAGTTGCTTTTAATTTTCTTTAAACATAAAAACAGGATCAATCTTAAACTTATTACCATTAACTTAACTTAACCCCCCTTCTAATTCTAAGCACACGTGTATGTAATGTGTGTAGAAGTTCAGAAAAGTTCTTTGTTTCAGAGTCCAATCTCACTTCTCACATCTCCAAGTTCACCAGTATCAGGAAATTCTTATACTATGTACGAATTTTCACCAGGCTCTGGTGCTTAAAGTTAGGTGGTTACCGCTCAGGCAAGTTCTTGTTGGTTTCAATGAGATATTTGTTGCACGTTGGACAAACACACAAACTGATTTCCTCCGATCAGCCACTACAGTGAATTGTCGAAGAAACTTGCCCCACCACAGGTTTTCCAAATGATCATCTTTTCTTCCAGGTCACCACAAAGTTCCTTCCTCCTGTTTCCCTTATTTCAAGAGAAACACTCTATCCAGCCATTTTGTCTTGTAAGGACTTGAAAAGTCTGAACTCGTCTTCAAAATGGGGTTTTTCAACAAGCCTACCAGCTTGCCATGTTGCAGCCTCAACTGCTACTGTAGAACTGACTTTTCTCTCTCTCTCTCTCTCTCTCTCTCTCTCTCAGAGAAAAATCCAGTTTGATTTTTCCTCTCTCTGCTTGTAGAAACAAGATGACCTCTCCCAAGGTTCCAAACCCAGTTTTTCAAAGATCTGATCAGCACTTGAGCTGTAAACCATCTCTGTTCCAATTTGCATCTCCTTTTGAAGTTCTTTCCAAAGCAGTTCCATGGTCTCTGTAACATCACTCAGGGCCTCAACGCCAAGCTTCAGCAAAGCTCTTGCATTTTTAATGAGATGTATTTTGTGGTGTTACTTTGTGAAGTGAAGTGAAGTGATCTACACTAAACCTCCCACAATCTATCTCTTTTAAAGCCTTATTTATCCATAACCATTCTAATATCCCCGCAGGAGTCCCCATGAGATGACTTATCGTTCTTTTCAATTCCAAACTGAATCTCACTTCAGAAGACACGTTATCAGCATTACAGAACTAGAATATCTGTTCAGTGCAGATCCCAGAATGAGATAGTGCTCCAGGTGTGGTCTCAGTTACTCTCCGGAACGTCCTCACCGAGACTCTCTCATTTCTAATGTGACAGACTATTTAGATATGTTTTTGAGAAATAAATTGGGAAAGGTTTGTTAGAGTGGGTCACATACAAACACTTTAAAACAGATCTTATTTGAAATACTGGAGACTTCATGTCCACAGAGACTTTACAGAAACTTTGAAGAATGCTATGGAGCAGGGGTGTCAAACTCAAATTCATGGAGGGCCAAAATTCAAAACTTGGACTAAGTCGAGGGCCGAACTAAATATTTATTGAAAATTTTCAACAACATCTGCATGTTTTCTCTTCTTTCAACATACGTAATGTTAAACTTTAGGATATAACTTTAGGAGGATAATGTTACAGGTCAGGAGTAGGTAGCTCAAGTTCACCCTTTGCTTGACCTGAGGGAAACCTATTTGGTCCCTGTGGAGATGTAGTCAGCATTCACAGGCTGTGTCCATTTTGGCCTGCATCAGGACTCAGCATTTCCTGCTCACTCCTCAGGCTCTAGGCCTCTATTCACCCTCGACCCACCATCCCTCTACCTGACCAGTCCTTTACCCAACCTCTACTCACCCCTCACTCCACTCGCTCTGCCTCTACCCACCCCATCCTATACACGCCCCTCTACTGCCTCTCCCCTCAACCTGTTCCTCCCTCTACCCGTCTCTCACCCTCTAATCACCCCTCCCCTACTTGCCCTGCCCCTCCTCTTTTACCTCTTCCCTATCCACCCCTCCTTCTACTCATCCCTCCCTCTAACTGCACCGCGCACCACCATAACTTCCCCTGCCCATTACTCCTCACCTACTAAACCTCTGCCCACCCCTGCTTACCCACCCACTCAGGCCCAGCGTGCTGCTGATCAGCCTTTACGGACAGCCACCATCTCTCTCTTCACGTGCAGGGCCGAACCAGCCGTCCCTGGGGTCCGCGCGGGTGCAAGCACTGAAGGCCGTGGCGACCGGGAGAAGTGTGCTCGCGCCGTGGAAGGCCGCCCGGAGGCCATGCGCAGCCTGCTATGCCCGTCGCGCCTACAGGAAATCACAGGCGCTCGCCCATCCGCCGCACCGCTTGACAGGTGGGAGAAGTGACTGGTTGAGCGGGGAGCCTTCCAACTGGCTTGTCGGTTGATGACATGACAGACTTCTCGTGTTACAATTTCTCGTGTTACAATGGGGAAGGATGTGCAATGAAGGGGGAGGATGGTGGGGGTGACATTACCAAAAAACAGCATCGGCTCTCGCTGCAGGGCGGGCCACCTCTAATACATTTTTGAAATGATCTTGCGGGCCAAATATAATTATATCTTGGCCCGTGGGCCAGAGTTTGACATGTGTGCTATGGAGACTTCACAAGTAGATGTTAATTGGACTGATGTTGTGAAATAAATGGACTATTGTCTTTTAAAGCAACAGAGAAGACATAGTGGCTTCTCACACCTTTTTGCCTTTGAAGAGTGCTCAGAGAGGTCACTGATGGGTTCTTGTTTACTCAAAAGCAACAGATGAAAGAGCAGGCTTGTGCCCTATTGTCTATAGAAGACTTGCTGTTGTAAGAGGGTCATGTGGTTTTACAAGCAGACAGAATCAAACAGGCTGTCTCAGTCTCAGAGAGTGTGTGTGTGTGTGTGTGTGTGTGTGTGTGTGTGTGTGTGTGTGTGTGTGTGTGTGTGTGTGTGTGTGTGTGTGTGTGTGTGTGTGTGTGAGTGAAAGAGAGAGAGAGAGAGATAGAGAGACTGGGTTTCAGCTAGCAAGAGCAGCTAGAATTGAAAAAGAAGCTCCAGTGTGGAAAATGGCCTAGTCAGCCCTTGTGGTTTATCCAAGAGGAGAGGACTGGCTGTCTAATGTTTCACTTGGAATAAGCAAAATAGAAAAGAATTCTGTGATAACCTGAAAGAAAGAGGTTATCATTTGGAGAACCCTGATGGGGCAAGTTTCGTCAGCAAGACACTGAGGTGACTGAGGGAAGTACATCAGTTGTGGATGTCCTGGAACAACAAATCTCTCTCTGAAAACTGACAAGAAACTTACTGAGCGGTAACCATTTACCTTTCGAGCACCAAAGCCTGGTGAACTTTATACATTTTAAATTCTGTGCACAGTATAAGAATTGCCTGCAACCAGTGAAGTTGGAGGAATGAGAAGTGAAATTGGACTGTGAACCAAAGAACATTTCTGAACTTACACACACATTACACACACATGCGCTTAGAATTAGAAGGGGGTTGTTAGGTAAAGTAAAATAAGTTAAAGTTTGATTCTATTTTCATGTTTAAAGATAATTAAAAGCAATTTTTGTTTAAGTAACCATTTGTCTTCGTGAATATCTATTGCTGCTGGATTTTGAGGTCCTTTGGGCTCGTAACACTACACTCCAAACCTTCACTCCAGCTTAACCTGCCACTGCATCTATTTTCTGATTCTCAGGGAACAGCAACACAAAATCCTTCTGCACGGCAATAGTTACTAGTTTTCCACTGGTTAAACATTAATGTTTTCCTATTTTTCCGATGTCAATAACTTTATTTGACACTTCCTTGCTAATCTATATTGTTTAAATTCTTTTCTTTCTTTTGGCTTGGCTTCGCGGACGAAGATTTATGGAGGGGGTAAAAAGTCCACGTCAGCTGCAGGCTCGTTTGTGGCTGACCAGTCCGATGCGGGACAGGCAGACACGATTGCAGCGGTTGCAAGGGAAAATTGGTTGGTTGGGGTTGGGTGTTGGGTTTTTCCTCCTTTGCCTTTTGTCAGTGAGGTGGGCTCTGCGGTCTTCTTCAAAGGAGGCTGCTGCCCGCCAAACTGTGAGGCGCCAAGATGCACGGTTTGAGGCGTTATCAGCCCACTGGCGGTGGTCAATGTGGCAGGCACCAAGAGATTTCTTTAGGCAGTCCTTGTACCTTTTCTTTGGTGCACCTCTGTCACGGTGGCCAGTGGAGAGCTCGCCATATAATACGATCTTGGGAAGGCGATGGTCCTCCATTCTGGAGACGTGACCCATCCAGCGCAGCTGGATCTTCAGCAGCGTGGACTCGATGCTGTCGACCTCTGCCATCTCGAGTACCTCGACGTTAGGGGTGTGAGCGCTCCAATGGATGTTGAGGATGGAGCGGAGACAACGCTGGTGGAAGCGTTCTAGGAGCCGTAGGTGGTGCCGGTAGATGACCCATGATTCGGAGCCGAACAGGAGTGTGGGTATGACAACGGCTCTGTATACGCTTATCTTTGTGAGGTTTTTCAGTTGGTTGTTTTTCCAGACTCTTTTGTGTAGTCTTCCAAAGGCGCTATTTGCCTTGGCGAGTCTGTTGTCTATCTCATTGTCGATCCTTGCATCTGATGAAATGGTGCAGCCGAGATAGGTAAACTGGTTGACCGTTTTGAGTTTTGTGTGCCCGATGGAGATGTGGGGGGGCTGGTAGTCATGGTGGGGAGCTGGCTGATGGAGGACCTCAGTTTTCTTCAGGCTGACTTCCAGGCCAAACATTTTGGCAGTTTCCGCAAAGCAGGACGTCAAGCGCTGAAGAGCTGGCTCTGAATGGGCAACTAAAGCGGCATCATCTGCAAAGAGTAGTTCACGGACAAGTTTCTCTTGTGTCTTGGTGTGAGCTTGCAGGCGCCTCAGATTGAAGAGACTGCCATCCGTGCGGTACCGGATGTAAACAGCGTCTTCATTGTTGGGGTCTTTCATGGCTTGGTTCAGCATCATGCTGAAGAAGATTGAAAAGAGGGTTGGTGCGAGAACACAGCCTTGCTTCACGCCATTGTTAATGGAGAAGGGTTCAGAGAGCTCATTGCTGTATCTGACCCGACCTTGTTGGTTTTCGTGCAGTTGGATAATCATGTTGAGGAACTTTGGGGGACATCCGATGCGCTCTAGTATTTGCCAAAGCTTCATTGTGAAGCTTTCTGCAATGAAGAATCAGTGAAGTAAATGTCTGTAAGGATTCACTAAATCTGTGGATAAGAGGTAAAGATGGAGGGATGTAGCATTGAATAAAGTCAGACAAAAAAATTAAGCCATCCTCACTACATTCTACAGAGGATGTATGGAGAGCATCCTGTGCAACTGCAACACCGCCTGGTTTGGAAGCTGTACCTTCTCAGACTGCAAGACCCTGCAGAGGATAGTGAGGTCAGCAGAAAAGATCATTGGGGGATCTCTTCCTACCATGAAGGGCATCTACAACACTCGATGCAGGCAAAAGGCAATAAACATTGTGAAGGGCTCCACACACCCCTCATGTAAATTGCTCTCCCTTCTGCCATCTGGTAGGAGGTACTGTAGCACTCGGGCCCTTACGTCCAGATTGGGCAACAGTTTTATCCCCCAACCATCAAGTTCCTGAATTCCCAGAACATATGTGGATAGGGTACTTGTGGACTTTTACTGTATACATCTTAAAATTTTAATATTTTAATATGTTTAACTTCTACTCTAACATATTTATGTAAATATGCTCCGTGGTCCAGGAGAAACACTATCTCTTCTTTACTGTGCAAGCATGGTATGAACGATAAATAAAGGTGACTTGATCTTAGTGGAGATCCCACACCAGCATTATTAGGTACAAATTCTCTCACTCTCTCTCTCTCTCTCTCTCTCTTTCTCTTTGTCTTTCTCTCTCTACTGCAAATTATGGGCAATTTGTACATTAGCAACCCAAATTAAAGGCGATCATTTTGTTTTAAATTTTTCGCGCTAACAGAGGAACCACTGACATGGTCTTTGCCCTCAGACAGCTCCAAGAAAAGTGTAGAGAACAAAACAAAGGACTCTACATCACCTTTGTTGACCTCACCAAAGCCTTCGACACCGTGAGCAGGATTGTTTAAATTAAAGCTAACATAAATCATAAATGGAGGAAACACCAGGACTGATCTCAGCTTCCCACAAGGGAGTAGCCATCAATCTCTAATCCTCCTCTTCTGTCCCCTTGACCAATCTTCTATAAAAGAGCGGAAGCAGGACTTGGGCAGGTCGTCTCTCATGCGGGCTCCACTGTTGAATAAATTGTGTCTGATTTTTACCTCTGTATTCCTTCGCAGAACCTGGAGTCCTTGAATGTCTAGAAACCTTCCAACTTCTGTCTGGAACACACCCAGCGACTGAGCCTCCTCAGTGTTCGAAGGTGGACAACTCTAGTGAAGATGGGTAGCCTCTTATTTTGAATCGTTGATGATTATGTGTTCCTCTGAACTTGCGGAAATATAGGCCCATTCTTTGTGAACCCTCCTCAACCAAAGTGCCCTTATTTTATGGACTAATCCGTTGAAAACACTTTTTCAAAATCAAGTCACACAATCTGCTCTCTTTTCCCTTTGTTAAATGTGCTAGTTACAGCGTTGAATAGTTACAGCGTTGAAAGTCTCCATTAGACTTGTCAAAAGTGATTTCCCCTTTTCAAAAGAACATTCGTACTACAAAATGAAATGATTTTCAAAGCCCCATCACTCAGTCCTTTTTAATGTATGCTAGCAATTTGTTGATTAGCAAGATTAGCAAGGAAATGTCAGCAATTTGTCTGTAAACTAATCTTTTCTTAAATAGCACTGTTATGTGCATTGCTCTCTAATCTGCTAAATCTGCTCAATTTTACTCCACGATGAATGATCTTGTCCTCGTCCCTGTAGCGCCCATGTTTATACTTTGTTATTCTCTTCATTTTTACCATGTAGAAAAATTAATTTCTTTCTAATTTACACTTAATCCTCTTTTCAACATTTAATGCTACTTCCAGCAATGATTCCAACCCTAAGGCTCCTAAGGGGTCTTGGCAATATTTTAAATTTCATACAACACTTAAACCTTTTTCAGTTAGTTGAAGATGAATTACTTTTTTTGGAGCTCTTACTTTCCAAAGGAATGCACAATCGTTGCAAATTTTGAAATATCAATGTCGGCGCATGGGTGTAGGGGCTATCACAGTTCCAGCCCCCTGGGTTTGAATGTCTATAAGAAACTTGCATGCTTTCTCCGTGACCTGCGTGGGTTACGTCTGGGTACTCTGGTTTCCTCGCACATTCCAAAATGTATGGGGTTTGTTGGTTAATTCGTGTAGCTGGACCATGCAGGCCCATGGGCTGAGAAGGCCTGTTAGCCTGTTGTATTTCTAAATTTAAAACAAAATGATCGCCTTTAATTTGGGTTGCTAATGTACAAATTGCCCATAATTTGCAGTAGAGAGAGAAAGACAAAGAGAAAGAGAGAGAGAGAGAGAGAGAGAGAGAGTGAGAGAATTTGTACCTAATAATGCTGGTGTGGGATCTCCACTAAGATCAAGTCACCTTTATTTATCGTTCATACCATGCTTGCACAGTAAAGAAGAGATAGTGTTTCTCCTGGACCACGGAGCATATTTACATAAATATGTTAGAGTAGAAGTTAAACATATTAAAATATTAAAATTTTAAGATGTATACAGTAAAAGTCCACAAGTACCCTATCCACATATGTTCTGGGAATTCAGGAACTTGATGGTTGGGGGATAAAACTGTTGCCCAATCTGGACGTAAGGGCCCGAGTGCTACAGTACCTCCTACCAGATGGCAGAAGGGAGAGCAATTTACATGAGGGGTGTGTGGAGCCCTTCACAATGTTTATTGCCTTTTGCCTGCATCGAGTGTTGTAGATGCCCTTCATGGTAGGAAGAGATCCCCCAATGATCTTTTCTGCTGACCTCACTATCCTCTGCAGGGTCTTGCAGTCTGAGAAGGTACAGCTTCCAAACCAGGCGGTGTTGCAGTTGCACAGGATGCTCTCCATACATCCTCTGTAGAATGTAGTGAGGATGGCTTAATTTTTTTGTCTGACTTTATTCAATGCTACATCCCTCCATCTTTACCTCTTATCCACAGATTTAGTGAATCCTTACAGACATTTACTTCACTGATTCTTCATTGCAGAAAGCTTCACAATGAACATTCCCTGGACAAAAAGGTTTGTAATGAATTCTTCATCAGATCCACAGGTAACGTCTCATTTCTATGTCCTCAGTTTTATCTTGGTGTTTCAAATGGGAACATTTTCACACCAAATGGTCAAATTACAAAATTGTGAGGGGTACAGATTAAGTAAATGCAAGCAGGTTTTTTTCCACTGAGGTTAGATGAGACACAAACTAGGTGGACATGGTTCAAGGTAAAGTGTTTAAAGGGAACATATGGGGGAACTTCTTCATGTAGAGAGTGGTGAGAGTGTGGAAGGAACTGCCAACTGAAGTGGTGGATGTAGGCTCCATTTTGATATTTAAGAAAAATTTGGATTGGGCCATGAATGGGAGGGATACAGCTAGCTATCAACTGGGTGCAGATCATTGTGACTAGGCATGCACTAAAAAGGCTGAAGGGCCTGCTTCTGTGCGGTAGCTTTCTATTGTGCTATTACCCCATGTTTTATGAAAGGTTAACTCAAGTCAAGTTTATTGTCATCTGATTGTACAAGTACAACCTAATGAGACAGTGTTCTCTGGTCCTCGGTGCAAAAACACGCAGACACACAACCAGACAATCACACATACAGACAAACAATACATATACAGAACAAGTATTTCATCTGTACAAATAAATAGATATTGTTTTGTATAAATCAGAGTCTCAGGTGGTTAGTGTGAGCAGTTCCTTTGGTCGTTCAGCGTTCTCACTGCCTGTGGGAAGAAGCTGCTCCTCAGCCTGGTGGTGCTGGCTCTGATACTCCTGGATCTCTTCCCCCCGACGGAAGCAGCTGAAAGATGCCGCATGCAGGGTGGAAAGGGTCCTCTTGAGACAATGATGCCAGTAGATCACATCAATGGGGAGCGGGGAGGAGGTGGTGGTGGGTGTTGCGGAGGGAGAGTCCAGTAATCATCTCTGCCATTCTTATGGTCCTGTGGATTGACCTCAGATCCATTTCTCTGCACCAACCTGTGGTGCAACCAGCCAGGATGGAGGCCCCTACAGAAAGTTGACATATCAATAACAACTTAGGGAATGTTTGTATGATTATATTATTGCTTCTATAGAAGGTTGACTTGTTAATCTCAACCTGGGAATGACCTTATTAAACACCAAGCTGAAGTCAATGAACAGCAGCCTAGCGTATGAGGCTTCATTGTCCAAATGGGCCAGGACGGAGTGAACTGACAGGCTATAGCATCGTCTGTGGAACAGTTTCTTCCATAAGCAAATTGAAATGGGTCCATCATCTCTGGGAGGTGCACTTTGATGAGGTCCATGACCAGACTCTCGAAGCATTTCATAATGGTGGAGGTCAGTGTCGTTGAGGCCTGTTATTGTCTCCCTCTTGAGTGCTGGGATGATGGTGGCAGTCTTGAACCCTGTGGGAATGACGGACTGCTGTAGAGACTGCTCATCATACCCTGTGGGTTTGTGCAGACCAGAGGTTTCGTCAAGTTGCAGGATCTACTGTCTGCACTGCATGTCATCCCTGAGATGCAAAAGAGCATCAGCCAGGGCCCTGCACTTAAAACCCACTTCCACTTTGTAGCTGCCTCGTTTTAAATGATAATTTTAAAAAAAAATAATTTAGACATACAGCGCGGTAACAGGCTATTTCGCCCCACGAGTCCGTGCTGCCCATTTACCCTACACCCCCGATTCGTTTGGAATGGTGGGAGGAAACCTGTGCCCTTCCCGAGGAAAACCCATGCAGACATTGGGAAAACGTACAAACTCTTGACAAACAACGTGGGATTTGAACACCGGCCCCGATCGCTGCCGCTGTTAACAGCGTTGCGCTAACCGCTACAGTGACCGTGCTGCCTTTTTAAGTGACAGAGAAGAGATTTTCATGATGTTAGTGACTTCTGATACTGGAGCCTCGATGAGGATGTCGCAGTTAATCTGGGCTGCATTAGCCAACGTACAAACCAACAATGCCTGAAATATGCTCGTATCAGATGCGCAGGCAAGGACTCATCAAATCTGGTGCTGCAGCTCCTCCTGCACATCAGGATTAGTCCTGATTATGATCCACAGTATTGACCTGAAACCTTAACTTCATTTTCTTGCTGTGCTGAATTGTTCTTTAGTGAAAGTAGAAGCAATGATTTTGATTGAATACAAGGAATTTATGTGTATTCCAAGCAAATTAAGAGACTGAATTCATTAATATTTCCGTTGGTAACACTATTTTTAATCAATGGTAATATCCTGAGATGTTTAGTTCCTCAATTGGTTTATCTCATAACATGTAATGAAATCAAACACCAGTCACAAAGTATTGATTTTCAGAACCTCAGCATGTTTGGAAAATTACACAAAAACCATTTTCATCCCAAGACAAAACGAGGAAAAAAAACCTGTTCAATGTTGCATAAAATAATTAACTGACAGTAGAAATGAATTAAACACATTTCTGAGCTGCTCAGTTCCTTAAATGGGGTGTTCATTAAATATGCTCAGTGGGCTAATTACAAAGGAAGCAACAGGATTGATGGGTGGGGAACCTTAAGTCTCTTTCACACCTGCCAGTGATCCCAGGAATCGAACGCCAATCAGCCTTTAAAGTGGCAAGTGTGAAAGCAAATTCTGCTCAACGCCGGTGTGAGATGACATCATCTCCTCCCGGGGATTGCTAGCCTTGAACCCTAGTACAATTCCCGGCATCTGCAGACGCCGGCGGTGTGATCAGACAAGTATGAAATAGACAATTGCATTGCAGGCACTTCGTATTAAAGGTAGAACAGATCAAACACCGGGATAAACCCTTGCAAGTGTGAAAGCGTTCAGTGTCCCGGTTAGAGTGGTCCAGTGTGAGGATAGAGTGTCCCTATCCTGGGACACTGAACGGGTGATTTACTGGGATATAAGTGTGAAAAGGGTTAGAGACTCCATCAAGGGGATAGCTAGGATAGTTCAGCAGCCCTTCCCTCTCTCGCCAACCCTCCAGGACACCTCTCCCAATATATAAGGAAAGCAAATGAGAATTCGGAGTTCTCCTCCAGCAAGGGCCCAGGTTTACTAGCTTACAGACTCAAAGAGAAAAGGATTCACATTATATGCACCATATGGATCTGTTTGGTGATTTACAAATGGTTCAAATGACATCATACTAATGCCATTTTTGTAAATATCCCGAATATTTGAGCTGTGCATGCGATGTGTGGAATACAAATTTCTACCTCATTAGACCCAGAGAGAAATGACAGACACCAGTGTTTTCCCAAATCCAAAGAACAAATCCTTTATTTGCAATTAGAGAATTATTTATAGTATTTACAATGCCCTTGACCCCAAGGGAACTGTCGCAGTCCATCTCACACACATGTTACTGGATTAGTTGATTGATGGCTCAAGTCCTGAGAACCAGTAACACCCACTCCTGACGACGGAGGAGCCGCTCTGTTTAGGGTGAAGAAAACTCCTAGACCAGGGATTCCACACCTCACTGTATAATTGGATCACTGTATAATTGATCCTCACCTCCAGACCACAATCAGTGAGGATTGGTAAGACCATCTCCTCCACAATCTCCATCAGTACTGGACGGAGCCACTCAGGGCTGTGTTCTTAGCCCCCTGCTCTACTCACTTTACACCTATGACTGTGTGGCTCGGAACATCAATAATGCCATCTACAAACCTGCTGCTGATACTACGGTCGTGGGTCGTGTAAAAAGAAGTGATGAGTCAGTATATTGGAAGGAGATTAAAAACTTGACCGAATGGTCCACCAACAACAACCTTGCACTCAATGTTACCAAAATCAAGGGCTGATTGTTGACTTCAGTAAGGGAAAACCAGAGGTATACAATCCAGTGATCATTGGGAGATCAGAGGTGGAGTGGGTGAGCAAATTTAAGTTCTTAGGAGTCCCTATCTTAGAGGATCTTTCCTGGACCCAACACACTAATGGCATCATGAAGAAAGCACATTAGCGCCTCTACTTCCTCGGGAGTTTGCAGAAGTTTGGTATGACATTGGAAGCCCTGACAAATTCTACAGATGTGTGGTGGAAAGTATGCTGGCCAGCTGCATCACAATCTGGTATAGGGACTCCAATATACCTGAGCGTAACATCCTCCAAAAGGTGAAAGGCAAACCCCTTCCCACCATCTTCAGGGAACGCTGCCATCAGAGAGCAGCAGCAATCATCAACGATCCACACCATCCAGCACCCTGTTCTTACTGCTGCCATCAGGAAAGAAGTATAGATGCCACAAGACTCACACCACCAGGTTCAGGAAGAGCTGCTAACCCTCCAGCATCAACCACAAACTCAATCAGAGACTTACTTAAGGACTCTTAATTTGCACTTTATTTAATTTTTATTCTCTGTGTTACACAGTCAGTTTGTTTACATTTCATTATCTTTTTACAGTTCTTTATTTGTTTACATGTGTCTACCAATAAATGGTAATCCTGCCTGAAAGGGGATCTCAGGATTGTATGTACTCTGACAATAAATTTGAAATCTGTTTGGGGGACAATCCACATGTCCATAAGAGCTGTAGAAAGAATCACGGAGGCCTTCCTTTCCCCCACTGGCGTGATTTACCAGGATCGCTGCCTGAAGAGGGCTCACAAAATCATTAAGGACCCTTTCCACTCTGCACACAGCGTCTTCCAGCTATTCCTGTAGGGATAGAGGTGCTGTGGTATCAGAGCCAGCACTTCCCACGGGCAGTGAGAATGGTGAATGTCCAATGAACTTCTCGTACAGCCCCGCGATAATCTACTGTAATTTAACAATATTTGTTTAGTTTTATATATGTATTGCATATAAATCATTTGTAAATTTGTCTAGGTATGTGTTTACAAGTTTCTAACACCAAGGACCGAAGACCAACACTTTGAACTTTACAGTAGTTGGACAATAATAAACTTGAACTTGATCTTGAATTTTAACTTATCATCCCCCTCCTCCAGCAGCTCTGTTTTTGCTCAACGTTTCAATGTCTGTGGCCTCTTGTGATCCAGCCAGTCCCCTCCTGCACATTGTTTTACAGTAAAAATACACATCTGGACTGCTCAAAGTACTAAAATCTGGGGATTGGCTCAGTCTGGATTTTCAGATTCTCAGGCAGTACTTTTAAGATTCAAATTTAAGGAGAATAAACAGGTAAATTTTAATAGTTTATTGATAGAACACTTTTTCATATAAAATACAAAGTACAATAAAAAAGTTTTTTTCTTACATGGTCGCTTGTGGCCACTGTGCATCTGCGGCACTGTCACCCACGTGGACGCAAAAGCTAAGGGTTTTCAAGAAGTCCGGATGCTCAGGTGATCCAGATTTCAGACAACAGTTTTGAAGTCCGTATTCTCGGGTGATCCGGATTTCAGGCAACAGTTTTGAGGTCCGGATTCTCGGGTGATCCAGATTTCAGGCAACAGTTTTGAGGTCCGGATTCTCGGATGATCCAGATTTCAGGCAGCCGTTTTGAGGTCCGGATTCTCAGGTGATCCAGATTTCAGGCAACAGTTTTGAGGTCCATATTCTCGGGTGATCCAGATTTCAGGCAACAGTTTTGAGGTCCATATTCTCGGGTGATCCGGATTTCAGGCAACAGTTTTGAGGTCCGGATTCTCGGATGATCCAGATTTCAGGCAGCAGTTTTGAGGTTTGGATTCTCAGATGTACCAGGTTTCAGGCAACAGTTTTGAGGTCCGGATTCTCAGGTGATCTGGATTTTAGGTCTTCTACAGAAAGCTAATTTAAACAACTTATAACAAGCCTTGTCGGAGAAATTTAAAGGTCGTCCAGGATGGATCACCAATCAGAAGAGAAAATTATGCAGAAAAAAATCACGAGTGACAATCCTCTAGCAATACAATTTATTTCCTTGTAAACAAAAACACTTTAAAAGCATTCTGGTTGTATAATTATTTCATGAATCTTTCATTCCCAATTAATTTTTCAATCACAATCCAAAGAACCAGTGATTGCCTTTCATGACTAAATTGTCTCAGTAGTCACTGCACATGGGCTTGGATTCAGACCCAGGAATGCGGCTTATTTCAATCATGGATGGAAAGAGAGTGAAAATATTTCTCTGACCCATTGGATATCAAAGTCCTTCAGATTTCCCAGCTCACGAGCCATCGTATTATGGTCTGCATAGCTCCTGTTTAAGGGAGGCGAGGTGGTCAGATAAAGACAACAAGGGGAGGGATGTGGGGTCCAGTGAGTGCTGGGCAGGTGGGGACAGAAACTGGGTAACAGGGAACAGGGGAGTATTTGAGAAGCAGAGGGCTGGATGCACCAGAAGGGGTTGGGGGGGAGGGGGGTGGGGGGGGAGGGGGGGTGGGGGGGGAGGGGGAAGCAGGTGACATGAGATCAGGGAATTAATTGTGGCTTGAAATTCAGTGGCCAGTTGGAGCTGTCTTTGTTCTGAATTGATTCAGGCACCACTCCCCATCTCTTCCTCCACCACATCGATGATATTGGTTCTGCAAAACTTGTAAACTTTTCAGTTCATTTTGGCCTCACATTCAATTTCCAGCATTCCTCTCCCTTTGCTGAATCTCTGTGTCTCCAGCTCAGGAGAAAAACTGCCCATTGATGTTCAGTCACGGTAAGCTCACTGAGTCCTGCAGCCAAACAAGAAAGCCTGCAGATGCTGGGGCCAGGTACAACACACAAGCATGCCAGAGAAACTCAGTAGATCACACAGCATCTATTGGAGGTGAAGGGTCACCAGTGTTTCTGGCCTGGGCCCTTCACTGGGTATGAGCCTACATGCAGAGTTTCTCCAGCACATTGATGGCTTGCAACTACCTTGACCACACCACATCCAAAGCAGTCTCTTGGAAGGATGTCATCCTTGTGGATACCGGCAGAGAAATAATAGATGGAGTGTAATCTAGACAAATATGTGGTGTGGCAATTTGGGAGTTAGAAGGTAAGGGGAATGTGTACAGTCAATGGCAGGACATTGATGGATTTGGGGATCCAGGCCCTAGAAAATGGGCACGCAAGTGGTAATGCAAGTGCTGAACATGAGCAGGGTATTGGGGGTCAGTGCAAGGAAGTCATGTTGCAACTTCCCCCAACACTGGTTCAGTTACACTCGCAGAATTTGTGCATTTCCAGACACCTCATTTCAGGAAGGGTGTGGAGATTTTGGAAAGGGGATAGAGTAGGTTGCCAGGGGAGTGGACCGATGAGTTATGGACAGAGGTTGGACAAACTTGCATTGCTTTCTCTGCAGCGTTGCCGTCTGAGGGCAGTCCTTGTGGAAGTTTACAAAATTACGAGAGGAAGCGATAGGGGAGACAGACATTTAAGATGTGATTGAAAAATTAATTGGGAATGAAAGATTCATGAAATAATTATGCAACCAGAATGCTTTTAAAGTGTTTTTGTTTACAAGGAAATAAATTGTATTGCTAGAGGATTGTCACTCGTGATTTTTTTCTGCATAATTTTCTCTTCTGATTGGTGATCCATCCTGGACGACCTTTAAATTTCTCCGACAAGGCTTGTTATAAGTTGTTTAAATTAGCTTTCTGTAGAAGAAGACCTAAAATCCAGATCACCTGAGAATCCGGACCTCAAAACTGTTGCCTGAAATTTGGTTCATCTGAGAATCCAAACCTCAGAACACGCATTTAAGATGAGGGGATAAAGTTTAAAGGAGTTGTGGGGGGAAAGTTTTTGGCAGGCGGTTGGAACGAGCTGCCAGGAGTAGCGGTGGAAGCAGGTACAATAATAGTGTTTAAGAGGCATTTAGACAGACAAATAGTTATGCAGGAAATGAAGGATCATGTGTCTTACTTTAACCTGGGGAGACACGTGGGTTGAGAGGCCAGTTCCTGTGTTGTGCTCTTCGATGTTTGTGTTTTATCATCATTAAACTCCATATGCCATTGCCCCGGCCAATTTACCAGCTGACTGATATCATTCTGTAGCCCAAGGCTACTCACCACATGATCAACAATAACACAATCGTATTTTTGTAAGGTCAATGTTTTTATTAGGCAAATTTAATTAGCTGAATGTTAGCTTCTGAGGCACGATTTGAATTCTGTGGTCAATAACTGCTGTCTGTGTAACATAACCCCTGTCTCACCATCACACTGACTGAATATGAACATAGACTCACTGGCTGCATCATAGCATGGTTTGGGAATTCAAGTGTCCAAGAGCACAAAGGCTGCAGAAGACAACATACGTTGCCAGGCCCATTATAGGCTCTGACCCCCCCCCCCACCCCCCGCCATCCACTGAAGACATCTATGCGAGGCGCTGCCTCAAGAAGGCGGCCAATGTCGTAATGGACCCCCATCACCCTGGTCACAACCTCTTCTCACTGCTACCTTCAGAAAGAAGCCTGAAGGACAACGCCCCCCGTTTCAAGAACATTTTATCCCTAACAGCCATCAGGCTCTTGAGCATACCCTTGTTCAACTAATCAGGGAATGCTCGGACATCACAAAAAGACTCTCTGCACTATTTTAATACCACTATTTTTTCTGTCTTGCATTAAGGTAACTGAATATTTTAAAAATATCTTTGGTACTTAAATGTTTTTCATTTATTGCAAGGTGTTATAGTTTTTTTTTTCAAGAATTACCTGTGCAACTGCAGCAAGAACTTCAGAGCACAGGTACATCCATTGTCATTATCACCTTTGAAACCACCCAGATCAGGCTACACAAAGTGGTCACACATGTAGAGAACCAAACCGGCACCAACACCTTCTAATTTGGGTGAATTATTTGGGGCAGAAGGTGTCCTTGTTCATTTAGGTCTCAGATGCCTATTTTCCCTCAGCCCATACTGACTTGAAAGCTCATCTTCTTGTTACTGGAAAATAATGTTTAAATCAGGGGTGGGGAATTTTTTGATCTTTCGCGGGCCAAATGACGTTTCAGTGGTTGAATGGCGGGCCACACTGGTGCTACTATTAATGAAATAAATACTGAAACATACAACGTTATGTAATTTAAGTTTCCGATCGTCTCTGCTTGAAGTACGTAATGTACTACGTATGACAATAATTTATCAAAAAACAACCCACAGAGAAAGTTCAAGCAACGAGATCAACCGTATCCCTTCCAAAAAATTGCAATGATGCATTTCAGGTCAGGGAAGGCATCTTCAAATCTGGAAGGGTCCCAAAAAAATCACGAGTTAGTCATTAAAATGACGCAATGAAAAAAAAGTCAAAAAGGAAGAAAATTAGGTCACAATGAAAACAAATTGACCAAAACCCAAAACAGACACCAGCTCAATCAGTGGGAAACTTGATTTTGTTTGTTCTTTGAAAGTATTTCGATGTCGGGTGACATCGTTGTTGATGCCCATAGCAAAGCATCATCTAAATGAGGATCAGTCATATTTGTTCTCAAGTGGTTCTTGGTGTACTTCATTTTTGAGAAACCATTGCTCACACACATATGTACTGCCAAACAGACTTGAATGTGATAGGACGCGAATTTGACTTGAAGTGACGTGAATTTGACGCAATGCGAATTTGAATTGACACGACATAAATTTGGTGGGACACAAATTTGACTTGATGTGACGTGAATTTGATTTGACGCGACGTGAATTTGACATGTTATGACATGACTGATGCGACGTGACTCTGACTTGACGCGACTCTGACTCGAAGCGACACGAGACGCGAATTTGACTTTTTAGCACTACTTGTCTCGGCGGGCCGAGCGCACGTGGTACTTTTGCATAGAGTTGCGAGCTGGATAAATTCAGATCGTGGGCTGCATCCGGCTCGCAGGCTGTAGGTGGCCCATGCCTTGTATATATCCAAATGCCCAAGGACAAGTTGAACTAACAATGGGTGCAGTTATGTTCTCAGTCATTGCATGCTCATTTGAACTGTTGGTCTGACAGGAAAGCTCATTGATCAACATTTAATGTCACCCAGAGTTATGGTCTTAAACAAATCTTCCACAAAACAATGTTCACTAAGCAGAAATCAGTTCAGTAATAAGGGTGACTTTTTTTGGTTCCATGTTATTTTCTGGGAAGTTCTCTCTGTTGAGTTCCCACGATTGTATCACTGCCATGGTGAGAGAATAAAGACAATTTTGGAAGAATATTCTTTCTTGTCCATCATTCACCACTTGTCAGATTCGGCCAGGAGAAAATATTCATCCATCCCCTTGCTGTGCAGACAGTGGCATCAGTGTAATGGCATGGCTGAGAATGATGAGATGACAGGAACTATTCAAGATATGTCCTCTCCCTTTCAGAAAAGGGGCCAAATAATAACTCACCTCAGTGATCAACAATATGTTTTCATAGAATTTCTGTGACATCAGTAGTAGAGTTGAGTGAAATGTTGAAAGGAATCGTTGATAAGTATTCCCAAAAGCTCCACTGCCAAAACTTCTCAGAGTGTATCAATAGGTAGGTCTATTGGCTGCACCTCTGCCTGCAAAGGCCTTTGAAGTTCAGGGAGATGAAGTGACAGTCCTGGTGACCTATCGAAACATGGGGAACACTACTGTTACTCTTTCAATGAATGCAGCTCTCTACCACATCCCCAGTTTGGCTGACTCCCACATCAGTTATCAGAAGATTACTCTGCTAGAGGTACTATGCAGCTCATCATGTTGCAGCCTCCCTACCTTCCTGAACTCCACCTCTATTCTTGTTCCTCAGTCTTGGACATTTAAAGGGCCAGTCCCAAATCGATGGCCAAACCAAACTAAAACCCTACTGCTTCCATATGATGGTATTTAGAAATCCAGTATGGTATCGGGCCCTTGTGTCCCCGGAGCCCATTCCACCCAATTACATCTATATGGCCAATTAAGACATTTTATTTGACATTATCAGATTAATTTTTTAGATGTAACAAAGAAGTAGGTTCTTTTATACATTCCACTTGGTTTTGTCCAGAGGTATATACATTTTGGTCTGAAATTGTTTTAAAAATTGAATAAAGTATGAGGAGTTTCACTCCCAACAGATCCGAGGATATATTTGTTAGGAGATATTAAAAATACTTGTATTAAATTGGGATTAACTATGTATCAAATAGAATTCTTATGAATTGCTTCAGATGTTTCAAAGAAATATATTGCTATTACATAGAAATCTAATGTAGATTTAGTGTTAGAGCAATGGCACGCAGAACTGCATTCATGTATTCCACTTGAAAAAATTACTTATAATTTACGCAATAAGTATCATTTCTTTTTGAAAATATGGTGCCCCCTAAACAAAAAAGTATTGGTTTAAAGATCTCTCAATATCTGGTCTGATGGGTGAACCTGTCTGTACTCCACAATTCACATCTGATCTCGCCTCAAACCGTGCATCTTGGCGCCTCACAGTTCGGCGGGCAGCAACCTCCTTTGAAGAAGACCGCAGAGCCCACCTCACTGACAAAAGACAAAGGAGGAAAAACCCAACACCCAACCCCAACCCACCAATTTTCCCCTGCAACCGCTGCAACCGAGTCTGCCTGTCCCGCATCGGACTTGTCAGCCACAAACGAGCCTGCAGCTGACGTGGACATTTACCCCTCCATAAATCTTCATCCGCGAAGCCAAGACAAAGAAGAAAGAAGAATATATATATATATATATATATATATATATTATATATACTTTATTTTATCTGTCATTTATTTTTATTATTATTAGAGTAGAAAGGGGAAGGGTTGGGGAGGGAAGTTGGTTGGGAGGAGGAGAGGGAGGGTTGAAAATGTTCACATGTAATTTGATATCAAGGCATCTATTTATGTATTTTTCGATGCAATTTAAAAATTTTAATTAAATATTTTTTTAAAACTTTCTGTACATCTTTAGAACGTGGGAGGAAAGTGGAGCACTTGGAGAAAACTCACGTAGGTCCCGGGGGAGAATGTAGGCAGTGGTGGATATGTACTTGGGTCATTGGCGCCGTGATAGAGCTGTGCTAACGACGATATAAACTGTGCTGCTCTCCAGCTCCTTCACATACACGTCTCTGTCTTGGAGCTTCTTAAACATGACTGTTGTATCTGCTTTTACCATTACACCTGGCAGCCCAGTCCAGGCACCCACCACTCTGCGTCTAGAGGATTGCCCTGCACATATCTCTTAAATGCATGTCCTTTACCATTACTCTGTGGAAAAGATAGCAACAGTCCACCCTACCAGCGCTCCTTGTACACCTCCGTCAGGTCTCCCCTCATCGCTGAGGAAACAGTCCACCATACCGTCTAAACCAGGAAACACCATGGTAAACCTCTTCTGACCTCCCCTTCCAGCCATCCCTCCCCTCACCCTCTCCATTCAGAATTCCCTCACCTCTCTGTCCTTCCATGCCTGCCACCTCTACTTTCTGGCCTCCCCAACCCTGCCACCTCCACTCTATAACCTCACCAACGCTCCATCTCCACCCTCTGAGACCTCCCAACCCTGCCACTTCCACCCTCTGACCTCCCCAACCCTGCCACCTCCATCTTATAACCTCCCCAACCCTCCACCTCCACCCTCTGACCTCCCCATCCCTGCCACCTCCACCCTCTGACCTCCCCAACCCTACCATCTCCGCCCCATAACCTCCCCAACCCTCCACCTCCACCCTCTGACCTCCCCAACCTTACCACCTCCACTCTCTGACCTCCTCAACCCTCCACCTCCACCCTCTCACCTCTTCAATCCTGCCAACTCTCCATTTTCCAGCAATCCTCCCACATTCTCCCCATTCAGAGAGCTATCCACCCCCCTCAATCTCTTCACAACTTCTTTTCTCTTGTGCCCTCCCACCCCTCTCCACCTATGACCTCTTGCCTGTGACCCTGTACTTGCCCCGCCATTTTATTCAGGTGCTTTCCTCCTTTTAGCTCCCACTTTGATGAAGGACTCAGGCTTGAAACATTGGCTATGTATCTTTATCTTTGTTGCATGACTTGCTGAGTTTTTCCAACATTTTTTGTTTTGGCTATAATCCCAGCCTACACACATATTTGCATTTAACTCAACCTCCTCTGTACCTGTTCCAAAGCCTCCACACCCATCCTGTAGTGAGGTGCCCAAAATTGCACACAGGGACAACCAAACCAAAGGTTTATTGCACAAGGTACATCACTTGAAACGCTTGTCGCAGGAGGTATTCAATGCCACAAATCTTTTTGCCATCACACCAGAGCAGGCAATGCTCCAGGTTCCTACTGTTCTCTATATTTAGCTCCTGACCTCAGATTATTTCGAATTGCTTCATGACCAGAAGAATCAAGTGCTTCTCGACGGTTGTGTAGATGAGCACGAGGCCACATCCTGGCCCTCTACTGATTGACTTGCTGTAGTGCCTGTATGCAGACCCATTGTGTGGTGCAGGCCTGAATTCTTCCAGACCATCTTTGCGTTGGAGGTTGACGGGACCTGCCACCTTTCTCAGCAGGTCCTTCCTTTCCTTCACACGACTATGTTCTAAGTAATGATGGCACATTAGGAGAATGGCTTTCAACCCATCCATTCAAAGCTGAGTACCACCAGCCTCCCTTTCATGTTCCTGATGTTCTGCTGAAAGGCACCGGAAAAGCTCCATCTGAAAACAAATGGTGATTTTTCAAAAATTGGACAAAGAGGCTGAAGTATTTTCAGGCAGGTTGACTTCATTTAGGGCAGAGGATTTAACTTAATCAAAACCCCTTTCTCTCTGGGCTAATGCCGTCTTTTCCACCCCCAGAGGAGAGGTAGACACAAAGTGCAGGAGTCACCTGTGACTATCCCCCCTCTCAAACAGGTTTAGCCTCTTGGATTCTCAGAGGACAACAATGGTAGCAGCCAGATCAGTGGGGCCACAGCTGGCTCTGCTCTGCAGGAGGGGAGGATTGGCAGAGCAAGAGTGATAGGGGATTCTTTTCTGAGGGGATCAAGCAAGAGACATGCTCTCCCTGGTGCCGGGGTTAAGGGGCATCTCAGAGAGGGTTCAAGGCATTCTGAAAGGGGAGGGTGAGCAGCCAGAGGTTGTGGTCCACACTGGGGCCAATGACATGGGGAGGAAGAGAGGGGAGGTGCGGCAAAGGAGCAAGATACCAAGTTAAAAGACACAACCTCTCGATTTGTCACGTCAGGATGACTCTCTGTGCCATGAGCCCGTGAAGCAAGGAACAGGAAGATAGCACCATTAAATGTGTGGCTTAGACACTGAAGAGGGAGGAGGGGCTTCAGATTCTTGGACTGTTGTCCTCTCAGCCAAGTAAAGTGGGACCTGTACAAGAGGGATCATTTTCACCTGAATGAGAGGCCCACCAATATTCTGGTGGGCTTATGTTACTCATGGGGATGTAAACTAGTCTGGTGTGGAGGGGTGAGGGGGTGGGACCCAAATCATTAGAATGTCAGTTGACGAAGGGCAGTGAGAACTCTGAACGACCAAAGGCACGGCTCACACTAACCATCCAAGACTTTCCTATTTATGAACCAGTATTTATTTCTATGCATATATGAATACTTCTCTGACACTTGTATTGTTTGTCTGGTTCTACATTTGTATGTTTTACACTGAGGTTGATGTCAAGTTGTACTTGTGCATTCAGATGACAATAAACTGGACTTGACCAAGCTTGGTAGGTAGAACAGGCAGGAGCAAATGAAAGTGTATACAAAGTCTGACAGACTTAAATGCATTTTCTTCTGGTGACGGGCAAAGAAGATGTGGTAAAGCCATGGCTCAGTGCATATGGGATGACAATGTTAGAATCAGATGCAAAAATACTAAGAAAAGTGTGCAGCAACTTTTTCCGATTAATATTCAGGTCCCTATTTATATTCAAGTTCCATTAAAGATTTCACATTCTTAGGGATTAAAATTATTGAACGATTTAAAGATTTCTATAAACTCAATTTTTCTCCTCTGTTTGAGGATGTGAAATTATCTTTTTCTAGATCGTCTCCTTTATCATTATCTTTAATAGGTCATATTAATGCAGTTAAAATGATAATATTACCTAAGTTTTTAATATCTATTTCAAGTGATTCCAGTTTTCATCCAGAAATCTTGACTCAAAAGTTTCTTCCTTGATTTGGAAGAACAAAAACCCTAGAATTAGTAAATTTCATTTATAAAAATTGAAAAAAGATGGAGGTATGCCCCTTCCTAATTTTAGAATTTATTACTGGGCTGCTAATATTCACTATCCAACTTTTTGGATTTTTTAATTCTGACAAATTGGATTGACCTTTATGGGCAGTTTTAGAATTGAGATCGATACAGCGGTTTCAATTACCTCTTTATTGGGGGTCTCTCTTCCATGTAGCTTTTCCAAGATCAATAGGAATATATCTAATCCAACACTCAAACATACATTGTGAATCTGCTTTCAATTTAGGAATTCTTTAAAATTTAATAAACATTGTCTGATCTAGTGCTCTCTTTCATTTTTTTAACCATCAGTAATTGATCATTCTTTCTCTACATGGAAAATCAAAGGTATTGTTTACTTTTCATATTTATTTAAGCAAGGTTATTTAATGTCTTTTGAACAGCTGGAAAGTAAATATTTATAAAATATTCATTTTTTTAGATATTAACAGATTAGAAATTTCTTAAATACCATATTTTTGAACTTTCCATTTGTATATCCATGAGATTTAGTTGATAATATTTTTCAATTGAATCCTTCTCAGAAAGGATTAATTAGAACTATATATGATAGATTATTAATATTACATCCAGTACTTTAGGATAAGGAACTCGCAAGACCCTTATCTGAGGATCTACGGGACAAGATTTTTAAATTGGTAAATACATCTTCAATATGTGCCCAACATTCATGAATCCAATTCAAACTGGTGCATTGCATTCACATGTCCAAAGATAAATTGGCTAGTATTTTTTCTAATATTAACCCTATTTGTGAGAGAAGCAAATCTGAAATTGCTTCTTTTTCAACGATATTCCAGGTGGACATATGACCCAATACAATAACTGCCCCAGATATAGGGAGTTTTTCTGTATCTGTTCAATGGGTTATGGCCTTTTCTATATTGTTGGCGAGAAGAGCCATTCTATTATGTATTTGATTCATCAGTGAAATTTGAAGATACATGACAACCTTTTATGTCTTATTTTCGTTTGATGTACATGTTTTTTAATGTGATTAGATGTACTCATCCTTTCAGATGAGATATAATCTTGGCTTTTTTTTGATTTACGGTATAAATCAAAAGCTACAAAATATATGTAACCCTCAGGATAAGCTGTTCAGATAGTTTTTGCTCGTTGTTTTATTTTTTTAATTAGAGTAGGTTAGGTAATTTTTTAATATAATACTTTTGAGGTTTTATTTTCACCCAGTACAGTGGAAGGGGAACCAAGTTTATATTGTTATTTATTTATTTATTTATTCATTCAAAATACAGATAATAAGTAACATATATAACAATAAACTAAGCATGAAGGATATATTTTATATATATAAAAGAACAAAAATAAAAAGATTTAAAAAAAGGAAACCCCTCCCCCCCTTTCAGCCAACTCTCCTAAGGAGAGCCATAAAGAGAAAAAAAATTAAAGATAAATTAAGCCTACACATTAGGATCTAATCAATGTAAATCAAAATGTAAATATTCTGACTTATTAATAAAAAAACTATAGTTATCACGCAAAATACATGTGATTTTTTCCATTATTAAACAATATTTCATCTCATTATGCCATCTACTTATATCGATCATATTCGTATCTTTCCACGTACTAGCAATACATTTTTTCGCTATAGATAATGCTAAATATACAAAAGCAAGTTGAAATTTATCTATTCCCAGACCTTACAAAGGTTGCAAACTAACCAATAAAAATACTGTCAGATCTAAAGGTATTTTAATCTTATACTGGTATTCCAGAAACAATTGTACTTTCTTCCAAAAAGATTGTATATATATATATATATATATATATATCTACATGACCAAACCACATGAAAAAAAGTTCCAACAGTGTTACCACATCTAAAACACAAATCTGATTCATGAAAACCATATTTTTTTAGCTTTTCAGGTGTTAAGTATAATTGATGTAAAAAATTATAATTAATAATTGCATAATGTGCATTTATCAATCTAGTTACACTATCATAACAAATATCTGACCAATCATCCTCAGAAAAAATAAAACCAGTCTCTGCTTCCCATTTACCTTTAGATTTATCCCAACCCTTTTTATCCATACCATCCTGTAATATTTGATACATAACTGAAATATAACCCTTCATAAGAAAAGTCTCAAATTTAGTCATTTCAGGTAAAATCATATCTCTACCAAACACATGCTTTACCAAAGATCCAATTTGATAATAAAGAAACAAAGAGTTCTTATCAATACCTTAACTGTCCCTCATCTGATTAAAAGATAAAAATTTACCTTCTTTAAAACAATCTCCCAAATTTTCCACACCTTTAAATCTCCAATGTAATAAACTTCAATTATGTATTGAGAAAGAAATAAGTTGATTATTATACCTCCTTGACATTCAGATGTGTTTCTTGTAAAAAAAGCGACATCAATTTTCATTTTCTTAATATACGCCAAAATGCATTTACGCTTAATTGGACTGTTTCAACCTCGAACATTAAAAGTAGCAAACCTTAACCTTGACATATCTACTAATATTACAAAGAACTAATAATATCGATATATAAAAACTCAAATCATCGTAAATAGGGCCTCCAATAGGAGAAAAAGAAACCACAAATTAAAGGTTTATACTGTTGAAGTTTAGTTTTATATATATATGTGTGTGTGAAATATTGTATTTTCAATTTTGTTCCCTTTTGTTCATTGTACATTATTTATTATAAAAAATAAGGATTGAGGGAAAAAGAGAGTGTTTGGTACATTTAGTTAGTGGTTCACGCAACTCACGCCAGCGACCCAGGTTCGAATCTGTCACTGTAAGGAGTTTCTATGTTCTCCCCATGTCTGTGTAGGTTTACTTCGGGTGCCCCAGTTTTCTCCCACCTTCCAAAGATAGGAGGTTAATTGGTCACATGGATCCATTTGGGACACACAGGCTTGTGGGGCAGAGGGGTCTGTTACTGAGCTGCATCTCTAAATTAAAAATTAATTGGGTGGCACGGTTGGCATAGTGGTTCGCGCAACACCTTTACAGCCCCAGCGATTGGGACTGGACCAGGGTTCAAGGCTCTCACTGTCTGTAAGGAGTTTGTACATTCTCCCCGTGTCTGTGTGGGTTTTCTCTGGGGGTTTCCTCCCACCATTCATTAGGTTAATGGGATATTAATTGGCTCAGCATGGACTCATGGGCCGAAACGGCCTGTTACCATGCAGTATGTCGACATTTTTAAAAAATAATTAAAACCAAAATAAAGGGAATTATGATGGTATGAGACGGGAGTTGAGTAAGATTGATTGGGTGGTGTTTATGGGGGAGTTGACTGTGGATTGACAATGGAAAGCATTCACAGATCTAATGGAGAAATTGCAAAAATCGTTTATATCGGTTTGGCATAAAAATAAACCAAAAAAGGTGACTCAACCGTGGATAACAAGGGAAATTAGAGACAGCATTAGGTCCAAAGGGAGAGCATATCAAATGGCCAAAAAAGTACCACAACCAAAGACTGGGAGAAGTTCAAAATGCACCAAAGGAGGACAAAGGGATTAATCAAGAGAGCAAAAATAAATTACGAAAGTAAGCTTGCGGCAAATATAAAAACCGACTGCAAAAGCTTTTATAAATATGTCAAGAGGAAAAGATTGGTGAAATCCAGAGTAGGTCCTTTGCAGTCGGAATCAGGGGAATATATAGTGGGGAATAAGGAAATGGCAGACCAATTAAATTCTTACTTTAGTTCTGTTTTTACAAGAGAGGATACAAATAACCTCCCAAGGATGTTGGGAAGCATAGAGACTAACGCAAGGGAGGAACTGAAAGAAATCAGTATCTCTAAGGACATGGTCTTGGGGAAATTGATGGGATTGAAGACAGATAAATCCCAAGAGCCTGACAATCTACATCCTAGAGTACTTAAGGAAGTGGCCATTCAGATAGCAGATGCTTTAAGAATTATTTTCCAGAACTCGATAGACTCAGGATCAGTACCCATGGATTGGAGGGTAGCTAATGTTACCCCACTATTTAAAAAGGGGAGTAGAGAAAAAGTGGGGAATAATAGGCTGGTGAGCCTTACATCAGTAGTGGGCAAAATGATGGAATCCATTATTAAGGATGTAATAGCGGAGCATATGACTAGCAGAGAAGGGATCGGACAGAGTCAACATGGATTTACAAAAGGTAAATCGTGCTTGACAAATCTATTGGAATTCTTTGAGATGGTGACAGGTAAAATAGATGGGGGAGAGCCAGTGGATGTGGTGTACCTGGACTTCCAAAAGGCCTTCGATAAGGTCCTGCATAAACGACTGGCTTCCAAAATCAAGGCTCATGGGATTGGGGGCAAAGTATTGAGGTGGATTGAGAACTGGCTGGCAGGTAGAAGACAGAGAGTTGGGATAAATGGCTCATTTTCTGAGTGGCAGGTGGTGACCAGTGGGGTGCCATAGGGATCTGTACTGGGATCCCAGCTGTTCACAATTTACATTAATGAGCTGGATGAGGGGATTGGCTGTAATATCTCCAAATTTGCAGATGACACTAAGCTAGGAGGGGTTGTGTGCACGGAAGAGGGGATCAGGAAGCTCCAGTGTGATTTGGATACATTGAAGGACTGGGCAGATACATGGCAAATGCACTACAATGTGGATAAATGTGAGGTTATCCTCTTTGGTAATACAAACCGGAGGGCAGAGTACTATTTGAATGGCAATAGATTAAGAGATGGGGAAGTGCAGAGAGACCTAGGGGTACTTGTACACCAGTCTCTGAAGGCAAGCATGCAGGTACAGCAGGCGGTTAAAAAGGCAAATGGTATGTTGGCCTTCATATCAAGAGGGTTTGAGTATAGGAACAAGGATACCTTACTGCAGCTGTACAGGGCCTTGGTGAGACTCCAGCTGGAGTATTGTGTGCAGTTTTGGTCACCTTATCTAAGGAAGGATGTTCTTGCAATGGAGGGAGTGCAGAGGCGATTCTCCAGGCTGATACCTGGAATGGCAGGAATGACTTAGGAGGAAAGATTGCGCAAATTGGGATTGTACTCGCTGGAGTTTAGAAGATTGAGAGGGGATCTCATAGAGACATATAAAATTCTCGCAGGACTGGACAGAATGGATGCAGATGGGATGTTTCCAAGGATGGGAAAATCCAGAACCCGGGACCATGGTTTGAGGATAATAGGCAAGCCATTTAGGACCGAGAAGAGGAGGAATTTCTTTACTCAATGGGTGATGAATCTGTGGAATTCATTGCCACAGAGGGCAGTAGATGCAGGTTCATTAAATATATTTAAGAGGGAATTAGATCTATTTCTTCAGTATAAGGGTATTAAAGGTTACGGAGAGAAGGCAGGGACGGGGTTCTGAACTTTAAGATCAGCCATGATCTCGTTGAATGGCGGAACAGGCTCGAAGGGTCAAATGACCTACTCCTGCTCCTATCTTCTATGTTTCTATGTTTAAAATGAAAAAAAATTAGAGGGGCAGGACTGGCAGCTCCATGTCACAGGTTACAGCTGCTGTGGGCGAGCAGTGGAGGAAAAAGAGGGAGGAGGGGGCATTGCGTTTCATGAGAACATCACAGCAGTACTAAGAGATGATATTCATTTGGGATTGACCAGCGAGGATGCACAGTTGGAACTTAGAAGGAAGAAAAGGATGATGAATTTAAATAAGTCATTTGGAACACTTGCCTTCATTGGTGGGGCATTGAGTACAGGAGCAGAGATGTCATGTTGCAACTGTACAAGACGTTAGTGAAACATGATGCACAGTTTTGGTATCCCATCTTAAGGAGAATGGATTCATGAGAATGTTACAAGGACTGGTGGGTTTGAATTTGAAGGAGAGTCTGGATATTCTGGGACTTTTCTCCCCATTGGAGGCCAAGTAGGAAGCTTATTGAGGTTTACAAACTCATGAGGGGCACAGTCAAGGTGAACGGTCATTGCCTTTTTCCAAGGGCAGGAGTGCCTTCGAAGATTTAAAGATGAAAGGGGAAAAACTTTAAAAGGGACCTAAAGATCACCTTCTTTACCCAGAGGGTGCTGGGTATATGGAAGGATCTGTTTGAAGCTGTGGTCAAGGCAGGGACAATTGTGCCATAAAAAGACATTGAGAATGCTACAGTGGGAAAGGTTTATAGAACACAGAAAAGTACAACACAGAATGGGCCCTTCAGCCCACATATATTCTGTACCTACTTCATGATCAATCTAACCCTTCCCTTCATCACAGTCCATAACCCTCCATTTTCTCACATCCATGTGCCTACCTTTTAAGTGTCCCTTTTATACCAACCTCCATTGTCTACCCTGGCAATGCATTCCAGACACCCTCCACTTTCAGTGTTGTTACATCGCAGACCAACAAGAAATTCACCAAGAGACTGTAATTGTTTTTTAAACAACATATATATTAATAATTACTAATAATATAACATCTTACTTAAATTTACCCCAACTATATTTGTGTGTGTGTGTGTGTGTGCGTGTGTGTGTGCGTGCGTGTGCGTGCATGTGTGTGCATGTGCGTGTGTGTGTGTTTGTGTGTGTGTTTGTGTGTGTGTGTGTGCATGTGCGTGTGTGTGTGTGTGCGTGTGTGTGTGCGTGCGTGTGCGTGCATGTGTGTGCATGTGCGTGTGTGTGTGTTTGTGTGTGTGTGTGTGTGCATGTGTGTGTGTGTGTGTGTGTGTGTGTGTGTGTGTGTGTGTGTGTGTGTGTGTGTGTGTGTGTGTGATACCCAAACCAATACAGCTTAGGCACAATTCTGGGAAGTAATTCCCAAAGTTCAGTCTTACAAATCCTGTGTTGAAACTCAGACTTAAACTGATGCCAGAAGTAAACACAAAGGAGGTGGGAGAGGCGAGTGTCTGGTCTGCTGAAAACTCACGAATCTTGGTTGAGTTTCTTCCAGAGAAATGACCTTTCATACATATGGTTGTCACAACTCCCCTTTTACATGCGTTGGGGAAACAAAATGTGTTTTGTTTGAAGTGACCCTCTCAAGTGTTGGCTTGTACCATCTCATGGACCCTGGACTCCTTAGTTCTATCAACAACCAATACCGCTGGTGAAGGCTGTTCCTTGCTAAAGGCCAAGTTCTCAGAATAAGGTTTTAACACGTTGACATGGCAACTCTTGAGTTTTACATCTCCGATCAAGTGTTCTAATTACACAGTTGACTTTATTCACCTTTGACTCTATCTCATACGGGCCTGAAAATTTAGCCATAAGTTTGTTGGGAAAAGGATAAACACTTCATCCCCCAGTTTAAAAGTTCTCACCCTAGCCTTTTTTAATCATACCAGACCTGCATTTTGCCTTGAGCCGTTTTCAAATTCTCAAGCCAGTTTACTGACCTTCTGCAAATGATCCTTTAAACTTTGAAACATAATCTAACAAATTCAGCTGCATATCCTCATTAACCCATTGTTCCTTCAACAGCACTAAAGGTCCTCTAACTTAATTTCCAAAGACCAGCTCAAAAGGGCTAAAGCCTAATGATTCTTGCACAGACACTCTCCCTGCAAACAAAAGCAAATGGACACCCTCATCTCAGTCCTTCTCATTCTCAAAACAATAGGTCTTCATCATACTTTTGAGGGTCAATGGAACCTCTCTCAGGCCCCTTAAGATTCTGGATGATATGCACATAATGTGATTGGGTTAGTTCCCAATTTATAAACAATCTGCTGAAACAGCCCTGACATGAATTTACTCCCTGGTCTGATTGAATCTCTTTAGGCAAACTGACTAAAGTGAAAAATTTTATAAGGGCTTTCACCGCACTTTAGTTTTAATATTTCTAAGTGGAACTGCCTCTGGAAACTCGGAGGCTGTACACATGACAGTTAACAAATACTGGTTCCTCGCTTTTATCTTGGACGATGGGTCAACACAATCCCCAATAATTTCAGAAGCAGGTTCATCAAAAGCAGGAATGGGGTATAAAGGAGCCACTGGAGGAGGGGGGTGGATCCTTGATTGGGTTTACCCACAACCTGGCAAATGTGACATGTCTGGCAAAATGCCACATCTTTTCTTAAACCAGGCCAATACAATTGTATCATAGTTACCTTACACCAAGATGACCACCCAAAGGTGTGCTATGGGCCAAGGTTAAAATTTCATCCTACAGGCTTTAGGAACTACAACCTGGTGAACATCTGCCTATTCTTCACTGGCAAGGATATCAGGTGGTCTCCACTTCCTCAGCAACACGTCATCCTTGAAGTAATATCTAACTGGCACTTCCTTAATTTCATCATCAGAGAGAGCCTTATCTTTCACTTCAGTAAGATCAGGATGTTCTGCCCCACTATAAAATCTTTTCGGGATGATGACACTTTCTTACTCTTGGGTTTAACACCAGAAATCTGGTACAATAAAGGAGGTAAAGTCTTTGACAGGTCATTACAACTTGAGTGCTATTTTGTACTATCACAGATTCTGGTCCCTGTACAGGACCGTCTGCACTGGTGAGCTTGTTAGCCATAGTTCGAGTCACTGTGCAGGCTGGATATATATCAGAATTTGTCTTTGTCTCATCAATGACTGGCTTAGCTGTCAACTGCACCGCATGGACAACTTTACCCTCTGCAAGGTAATTTCCTACTAACAATGAGACCCCCTCCACTGGTAAACCTGATCGGATCCCTATCATAACAGGTCCATCAACTAATTCTGATTTTAACATTATCCTGTGCAGAGGTATCAACTCTGAATCACTCACCAGACCTCGAATCAATTTTATTTCACTTGTGGCAGCCTCATCACCAAACACTGTCCAACACGAGTGACTGTGGGGCCCCAGTATCTCAAAGGATTTTCACTGTCAGTTGTGGTGACCCTTCCTTTACTGAAACCGAACCCTCCAACACAAAATATTTGAATTCATCCCTAATGTTATCAGCAGCTTTGGTTTCTATGTGTTTCATCTCTTTGGATTAAATGCATCTGGTGCTGCTTCCTTTTCTTTCTTTCTCCTCAGCACAGAAAAACTTCCTATCATGTGACTAGGTTTCTTACAATAGTAGCAAAGGGGACCTGAAGGTTTTTCCTTTTCTTGCTTTTCCTCACCTTTACCATTAGCACTACTTCCTGCTTTATTTTCTAACTTACTTGGATCGTCCATATTACCCTTTTGGAAGGTTGTTCTTGGTACAAATTTAACTTGTGGGTTAAAGCATATTCATCTGCTAATTTTGCAGATTCTAGCCAAGTTTCCACCCTATTTTGTGTCATTAGAAATGCACCTTTTAATTTCCTCAACTAACACCAACTCTCTCAGACTGTTATATTCATCATTTAGTTTTTTTAATGTGCACCATCGGTCAAAGCACACAGCTTTGTCATATGCAAAATCCATATAAGAGTGGTTCACCAATTTCCTCAAATTCCTGAATTTTTACCTCTAAAATTCTGGAACCAATTCATAAGCTTTAACCGTGGCTTGCTTCACAATCTCATAATCAGCAGCTTGCCAGATTGTAAGGGCAGAGTAAGCCTGTTGGGCTTCCTCTTTATTCAGACTTTGTAACATAAGGGACAATTTAAACTCTCAGCAACTTTCTCAAAAGGCTGGAAGTATTTGTCAATCTCAGCCTCAGCAAGTGGAGGAACTCGCCTAACCTCCCTACTGTTCACCAACCTCTCACTAGGACCAGAAGGTGCAACTCCATCTCTCCTCTTCTCTTTCTCAAACTTCCTTTGCTTCTCTGCTTCATCAAATCTACATTTTTCTAATTTTTACTCAAATACATGTAGCTCAAACTGCTTTCCTCTTCTCTCTCAACCTGCCTTTTGCTCTCTGCCTCAAATCTATATTTTTCTAGCTCAATCTCTTCCAACTTTAACTGCTGATCAAGGGATTTACTCACGGAAAACCATTCTAACTCCTACTCTCCAAACTTTCCTGCTGCTGTATAGTATTCATCTATAATCCTCCAGATCTCAGACTTTTTCATCGACGGTTTTACTGCCTCAAGCCCTAACGTTTTGGTGATATCCACTAACTCATCCTTTTTCACCCTCTGCCAACCACAGAGGATTGCAATTGTAAAAACTCATCAGTATCCATTGTTGCTTTTTTTCACACACACAAGCCTTTTGATTGGCTTTCAAAAAGGAATATAATCAATCAATCAAATTGAAAATAAATCTATCAATAAGCTTCAATTTTGGTTATATCTTGGACTAGCCCTCAATATGTTACATCACAAAACAAAAAATTCACCAAAAGACTTATTGTTTTACTTTTAAAACAATATATTTATTCATAATTAATAATAATATTACATCTTACTTAAATTTAGTCCTGTATATGTGTGTGTGTGTGTGTGTGTGTGTGTGTGTGTGTGTGTGTGTGTGTGTGTGTGTGTGTGTGTGTGATACCCAAACCATTACAGCTTAGGCACAATTCTGTGAAGTAATTCCCAAAGTTCAGTCTTACAAATCCTGTGTTGAAACTCAGACTTAAACTGATGCCAGAAGTAAACACAAAGGAGGTGGGAGAGGCGGAGTGTCTGGTCTGCTGAAAACTCACGAATCTTGGTCGAGTTTCTTCCAGAGAAATGTCCTTTCTTAAAACTCTCCTTTTCCTTGCATGGGGAAACAAAACATGCGACTTCCATGATGCTTCCAAAACCCAGGTGCTGGTCAGACGAAATGACCATCACAATGGTCACAATCCAATACAGGAATTCTCCTGCTTCCTTTACCCAAATACGGGACAATCAAAGCGACCATTCCTTTGGTCACAGTGGTTCAATAATTCCCCTGACAGGAAGAATCAGCCAAATAGTCCATTTCACACAAAGTTACTCCCCCTTTGTGTCCACCAGATGGCTGGTGGTCACTTATGAAGATTTCTGTTTCTTAAAGTATCCCACTCACATGACTCTCTGCAAGTGTCCCAACTGTTTTCCTGGGTAAACAACCATTGTTCTTTTGTCTTATTCCAAACTATCATCTTTGGGTAATGTCTCTACTTAATGGTGCCCCTCAGTCTCATCACAAGTAGTGAATGTTTGCAGGCTGCTTTAACCCTTAAAGTGACAGCCACGAAATGAAATCGGAGCTTGTAATAGTGTAAAAAACTTACCTCTGATGTCTCCGCTAAATGTTTCTCACCTCACCATAAACAGATGTCCTTTAACATTGGCCATTGTTGCCATTGGGAAAAAGGGCTGGCTGTCCATTCTATGCATGCCTTACATAATCTTAAACATCTCTTCTCTTATCTTTCAAAGAGAAAAGCTTGAGCTCAGTCAACCTTTCCTCAACAGAGATGTCCTCCTATCAGGCAGTATCCTCCTGTTCAAAGATTGGAAGTGCCTTTGTTCACTGTTTGGGATTCATGTTCAAAACGATGTCAGGGGTTAGCTGTTCAAGAGCATCGGGCCCAGTTGTGAGATGAAAGAAGTGTTGCTTTAAACAAATGCACTGAATTCCTTTTGGAGCAGGTGCATTTTACAGAATAGTTGATCCTTGTTATTGGATAAAGAATTTGTGCAGAGGTTGAATTCTAATAATGAGGCTGAGTGTGAATAACACCTAATAGGCATTTTACCACCACCGAATTCGAAAGGAGTACTAAACTTAGTGAGGTTTTTTCCTTCACATTAAAGTTGAAGACATTTCCCCTGCACGTGAGAGCTAGTGAGTGTCCAATATCAAAAGGTACCAGTCCCACATCCCTAAGTAGCCCCCAATTATAAATCATTCCTAATTCAATGAAAACCTGAACCAGATTACGCTTGTTTTTTTTTAAGGGAGTAGAAATAGCCAGTTTAAAGTCTGTTTCTTACAGGAAAGTAAAATAACTGTGAGGGATGGTTACATTTTCACTCCTTCTGGTGAAGGAATCCTTCACTTCTTCAATGTAGGGAAGTCAGAAGCTGAGACCAGGATCGGTGCTGACAGAACTAATTTTGCAATCGACCTGAACTTTCTTCTACTTCAAAGTCATGTGATAAGGATCCAAGTCTGCAGAGAACTAAAGTGATCGGGATTTCCTTGACTGATTTCTCTCCCAATTACTGTTCACGCCCCTCATATCCTTGCCTCACAGTGTTTAGCAACATTTTCACATAACTGAGTGCGTTCAATGATCCATCCCAAGTTAAATGTGATCCGAAGGAAAGAAGAGCGTCATTGTCTGCTGTACATTGAATAATTCACAAAGAATATTGTAGGTTTGCACTTCTCAGAAGCCCAGTCACTTTTTAAACTTTTCAACTTTGGAAAGAATGATCACGTTAAGTTCATTTATCATCCGATTGTACAAGTACAACCTGAACAAAGAAAGTTCTCCAGTCCTTGCTGCAAAACACTGCAAACACACATGCAGATTACAGCACACATGGACACAAATGAGACATATGTTGGGCGGGGGGGGGGGGGGGGTCAGTGGAGATCGTCACTTCTTTAATGCTTTAGCAGCAGCCTTGGTGGTTCTTGAAATAACTTAGGATGGCAGGGCTAACATATCAGTTAGTGCCATGCTGTTACAGTAACAGCAATTGGGATTCGAATCCTGCGCTGTCTGTAAGGAGTTTGTACGTTCTCCCCGTATACGCATGAGCTTTCCCGGTGGGCGGAGGGGAGGGGTGTGCCAGAAGTATAGGCCAATAGGGTGTAATTAGGTGGCATAGGGTCGTGGGCCGAAAGGGCCTGTTACTGTGCTGTATTTAGTTTTAAAACTTAGTCATGAAAATTGAAAAGATCATTCAACCACAGAGAGAGATTGGTATTATCTCTGGACATGTTTCTCAAGAAGCCAAGGGCATAAGTTTCCTCTGTCCTTCAACAAACAGCATGAATGATTAATTCCAGATCAATTGAAATGGTGATCAACTAACAATTATTTTTTTTTAAATGTCAATCTGGACAAATCAATTACCTCGTTCAACCAGGATCTGACACACAATATTTTGTCACATCTTCGTATCACAGATAATTATCCTGTGCAATATTCAGCATGTCCAGAATCACCATAGTCCTCATTTCAAGAACTATCTACAGCACACATGTCAAACTCTGGCCCGCGGGCCAAATTTGGCCTGCCATATAATTATATTTGGCCCGCAAGATCATTTCAAAAATGTATTAGAGGTGGCCCACTGGCCGCCGCGCCAGTATAGCGCATGCACAGCTAATACTACAAATCCCAGAATGCATTGGCATCAGCCCGCTAATCGCCCCCACCTCCTCTGTTTACGTTGCAGGGTCTCACCGTGGACTCTGGTTTTGGGGCCTGGCCGGTGTCAGGGGAAGCCAAGGCCGCTTCCCAGCGCCCAGAACTGGAGGCCTCGGGCCTGACCTCGCCAGGACCGTTGCCCACTCCCCCTCCCTGCCGCAGGCCGACCCGCGACTCATGGTGACGGGGCCGCTGATCTGCCGAGATGCCGTCCTGCAGCGAGAGCCGATTCCCCCGCATTGTCGTTGTCTAACCCGTTCGCCTGCAAACCCCGCCCTCCCGCACACAGGCCTGAGTAAGTATTATGTACTTTAATCTCAGGATAAAACGATCTTCCAATAGTTTCATGTCACAGTGATAAATATATTCCTGGTTAAAAATGGTCCTGCACCTGGATACAAGCTCATTAGGCATAAAACTTGAAAAGTGTGTAAATCAAAGGATATCTGTACCAATGGAAAAAGGGCATGGCAAATAACCCTGCTAGAGTTCATGCCCACAATCAGTCACCCATTTGATTGTTTCAGGAATCATGTTATTCTCCCACATTCTCAATAGCCCTCAGATTTTACTATTTGACAGCACACTAGCAACATTTGACAAATCCTCTATAGAGAAATATTATTTATTGAATATTTTATTTCTCATTTGTTAATGCTTCTGGAAAGAGTTTATCCAAAACTATTATTAAACATTTATTTTAATAAGAAAAAGTTTAACATTACATATGTTGAAAGAAGAGAAAACATGCAGATGTTGTTGAAAATTTTCAATAAATATTTAGTTCGGCCCTCGACTTAGTCCAAGTTTTTAATTTTGGCCCTCCGTGAATTTGAGTTTGACACCCCTGATCTACAGCATCGTTTATTTTTGATGGATGGGGTGGGGGGGAAGGGTGGGAGGGAGATTCTTGCAAACTACAAAAGAATTAATACCACTGATAATATACGAGTGAATTGCTTTCTGCACATTCAGAAAGCCATTAAAGTTTAATGTGATCAGTGAATAAGTCTTAGAACTAGTTTCTGGGTCACTTTGAACTCAACTGAAATGAATTTATCTGAAATAAATATGAATTATTGCTGAAGTAATGAACTTAAAGCTCTGGACCAATTTCTCTGCCCCGAGTTGCATTAATGTTTTCTGAGCCAGTCATTTCTCAAGAAACCTTCATCCAGATCACAACTTAAATCAACCGCTCCTGACAGGTGAAAGCCCCATTTCATTCATCAAAAATGTGTCTATCACAAACACAATTAAAACCTTACCCACTGAAATTAATTCCTTCAGAACCACAGACGGATGTGCAGACTACAGTCAATGGAGTTGTGGCAAAAGATGCATCTGGCAATTGACTATAAGTGGGTGTTAATCTCCTGAATACGATCATAGCTTTCAAGAATCTCCAAGCATTATTTATTGATGTATTTGCTTAGAACCTTGTAGAAGCCAATTCTGGCCCATGAAACCCATTCTACCCAACTAAGCTACCAACCCTGTACGTCTTCGGAACGTGGGAGGAAACCGGAGCCCCCAGAGAAAACCCACGCAGGTCCTCAGACTTGAACCCAGCTCGCCAACACTGCAATGGTGTTGTGTTAACTGCGACACCGATCCGATATTGACCCCACCAATATCTTCCCTCAACAAACCCAGAGCAAAGGCAACTCTGCTTCCAAAGAGAGAGTGGCCGCTCGAGTCAAACGTGCTGTTCACCATGGCAAGTTGTTCAATTCACCCGCATGAAAATTATATGGAGAGCGTTTAAATAGTATCAAGTGGTGTCCCAGCCAAATATGTGCCCAATTGAGTTGAGTTCCAGACATGTCTCCCCTCCAACATTGTCTGCAACTGGAGATGATTCTCATGGTCTCTGCATCTTAAACTGCTTCTCCTCAGCGTTACCGTTGTCCACTTCACTGTCCAGCACTCTGGAGGAAGAGCATTTGCCAATCTAGTACTCGCAACCCAATGGATCTGCACACCAAGCCTCACTGGCCAAGAAATCTACACTCATCACACCACACTTGATAATGCTAGCGTGCATCCTTCTTTCCCTCTGCCAGTCAACATCACCAGCTATTCTCCAGATTTGTTCATTATAATTTATTTAATTTTAGTTCAAATTTAAATGCATTATTTGTTTCTAATTTTTTTGAAATTTAGAGATACAGGCCCTTCTGGCCCTCGAGCTTATGCTGTCCAAATGCACCCATGTGATCAATGAACCTACGAACTCTGTATATCTTTGGAATGTGGGAGGAAACCGGAGCACCCGGAGGAAATCATGCAGGTCATGGGGAGTATGTACAAACTCCTTACAGATAGCATTGGCTTTGATCCCAGGTCACTGGCGCTGTAATAGCGTTGTGCTAACCTTGCCAAATTTTGTCAGATCAACAGTAATTAATTAAACAATCCCTCCTCCCAATCTAATCTAAGTGCAAGTGTGTGTAATGTGTTTACAAGAAAGTCCTTTTTACTGGCCAGACTTCCACTGTCCACGTTTCCAAGGCTACAGTTTCCAGTAATCTTCAATCCTGTGCACAGAATCAAACATTCAGTACATTCAAGCAAACTTCAGTACTTAGAATTACCAGGCAGGGAAGTTGTGGCGGATTACAGAAAGATGGGTGTTGCTTGTTGGACACCCCAAACAGGAGTGTCTTCTAGAAGAAACGTCTTCTTTCCAGGTTCTTCTCACAGAGTTCTTCCCCTCTTTGCCACACCGGGAAGACTAGCCGTCACTCCTGATTTCCACAGAGAGTACACTCAGGCTACCATATCAGAACTCTGCCCAGTCTTGAAAAAGGAAGCCTCTTCTGTCCAGCCTTTTCTCAGACTGTCTCCTGCTGACTCCTTCTCTGCCCCTCCCCTCCTGATGTTCCAGGCACTTTCTTTTTGGTTTCAGTTTGCAAATGTTGCAATTTCCAGGCTTTACAGAAAAACACATGGCCCCAACTCTCTGAAAATGTTTCAGTTTCTGGGTGTGATAGTACAGACCTATCACCAATGAATATAGTTACAGTATCTAGAGTGTAATGAATGTGCTTACAGCAATTGGCTGAGAGCTTAGCCACGCCTACTGTCTGGGCCTTAAAGGGTTGTGTCCCTAGCCAAGTCAGATCATTCCGGACTGATCGGCCACCTGTGAAGAGCTCCTGTCTTTTGCTAATAAAAGCCTTGGTTTGGATCAACAAGTCTTTGGTGCTTTCGACGAGCTCTACACTGGGGTGTGCTTGCACATGTTGCTAAAGCCCAGAATCTTCTGTTTGCACCTGCCCTCGGAACTTTGCAAGGCATTGTTCTGACTGTAAAATGCATGTAACATAACAGCTAAACCCAATTCTAATCCCTTTCATAAACATATATTGAATTAACCCATTGCGTCACAGAACTAAATTTTTTTAAAAAGGAAAACGAAGAAACTCAGGCAGGAATGATCAAAAACAGAAGCATTGCCCACACGAGGGGTCAGAAGCTCTTCATCACAAGCAACAACTGAAAATGTCATGTGCTTTATCTTTCCACAGATGCTGATCTATTTTGTAGAGTGTTGCCAGCAAGACAAGCAGTGCTTATGATTAGAGAAGCGGAGGTTATCATTTAGAATTTTGATTTTTTAGAATTTAAATTGAGACATACAGCATGGTAACAGGCCCTTTCAGCCCTTGAGCCCATTCTGCTTAATTGCACCCAATTGGCCTACAAACTTGGTATGTTTTTAACGGTGGGAGGAAACCGGAGCCCCCTGTTTCATCTTGTTTTCATATGTGTCAGACAACACATGGATGAAGAAAAAATTGCTTTACTTTAAAGTTGTAGTAAACAGCACCATGAGGCAGGTCTTGAGGCTGCAAGCCTCCATTGCATATCTTGCATGCTATCTCTTGCTCCATGTCAGCCCCTGCTGGCAGCCAAGTCTAATCAAACAGAAACTATATTCAAGGCTTTGCTTGTGGCTATGCAAACACAATCACCATCATTACATCTCCCTTTCTTAAAACAGATATAGCTTATTTTTAACTAATATGTTTTCTTTGTATAACTCTACAATCTTAACTTTAACACCAAGAACTTTCATTTTCATTATTATCAACATTGTTAATATTTTTTAAACTTGATTTGTGTGTTCACATTTACATACATTAAAACTTGAAGAGTGAATAAGATAGCACTACTTCATTCTAGAACAGGAGTCTTTAAATTTGCTCAATTAATTTCCTGATTGATTGTCCTTGAATCTGACTTGTTGCCTCAGACAATGTCTTCTCAGCTGTGTATTCAAGTTCTTCAAAAGTATCCATCTTTCCATCTACTGTGGCTGGTCCCATTTGACGATCTCGACGATTTCTTTGCAGAAGAGCACCTTCATCTGTCTGATTGGTGTATGATCTTGGTTGGACTTCAATAAGTACAGTTAACTTCTGAATCCATGTTTGTTTTGTCTTTTAGCCTTACTTGGTCACCGGTGTAGAGTTCTGGTAGATTTTTTGTTCCTCTGTCAAAATAATACTTTTGGTTTTCTTTCTGTTGTTCTTTGAATTTCCTCACTTTCTCCGCATGCTTCATGTTGGGGCATCCATCCAAGATGTTTTTTTCTCAGTTGTCTCAGTGTTTCATCTTTGTTTGTCTCTGATTTTATGAGCTCAATTTTTGCATCTGATACAGGCAGTGCACTCAGGATCATGTCCACGAAGGCGTTCACGTCTTCATCCATTTTAGTGTTTGCGGGCTCTCTCATTGCCAACAGCTCTAGAAAATGTGTCTGCTGTGTACATTAGCTTACCCAGAGTGTACGCTACATTCAGTGTATAGTGTTGCAGCCTAATCATCATTCTTTGTATTCTAAGTGGACATTCATTTAATGGCTTTTGGAACAATGCAATCAAGGGCTTATGTTCAGACTCTACACTGATTGCTTGTCCTGACACAAACTGATGAAATCTTTCACAGGCTTATGTGATACTGAGCAGCTCCTTTTCAATTTTAGCGGGTCATGTCTCCATGACTGTCATTGAGCATGATGCATATGCAATGGGTTGCTAGACATCATATTTTTGGAGAAGAACTGCACTAAGCCCACTATGTGGTACATCTGATGATATCTTGATGGGTCTTGCTGGGTCATAAATCCTCAGAACTGGTTCCTCTGTGAGCAGTTTCTTTAGTTCGCTCCATGACTTTACATCCTGATAATTCCACTCCCATCCAATGTTCTTTTCTGTTAATCTTCTCAATGGAGCCATCTTTTCTGAGAGGTTGGATATGAATTTATCCCTATAGTTGACCATTCCATTAAACCTCTGTATGTTCATTTTGCATTGTGGCCTTGGCATGTTCCCAATAGTGGACACCTTTCTGGGATCTGGTCTGATGCCCTCACTGCCAATAATATCTCCTACAAATGTTATTCTGTCACCCCAAGCTGGCATTTCTCTCGATTCAGCTTCAGGTTTGCTTTCCTTGTGGTTTCCAGCACTTTCCTTAGTCTCTCATCATGCTCCATTCTCATAGTTCCCCAGACTATGATGTCATCCATTGAGGTATCAACTCCGTCCAGGTGCTCATAGACCATATGGATAGTTTTGTGATACACTCTAGGAGCTGAAGCATTTCCGAATGATAACCTTAGGAATCTGTATCTGCCAAATGGACGATTGAACGTGCATAGACTTGAACTTGCTTCACCCAATTTTAACTGCCAAAATCCTGATGATGCATCTAACTTGCTGAAAAACTTTGCATTTGCAAACTTCACACGCCGGAACCTTAAAGTGTTCTCTCTTTATTGCCCTGTTTAAATCTCTTGGATCCAGGCAAATTCTAAGCTTTCCATTCTTTTTCTCCACAACAATGAGTGAACTCACCCACTCCATTGGCTCATCCATCTTCTGAATCATGTTCAGACTTTCCATCCTGTCCAACTCTGCCTTTAGTTTCTTTCAAAGCACCAATGGAACTTTTCTGCATAGATGTATTATCGGTGGCACACATTTATCCACCCTAATCGTGTGTTCTTCTGGAAGGCAGCCAAGACCCTGAAATAGGTCATTGTTCTCTTTCATGAGTTCATCATGGACTGTCTCTCCTTCGCTTTCCACAATGAGGACTCTTTGTACCAGGTTCAGTTTCTCACAGGCTGTTAAACCTTTACATCCTTTGGTACCATGTTGAATGCTGGCATGTGCTCTTTGTCCTTGTGTTTCACTTTGACCATGCATTCTCCTTGCACTGGTATTTCGGTACCTGAATACCCTGTCACCTTCACTTTTATTCCATACACCTTTGGTCTGGGTCTAAACCTCTTAAAAACAGTCTCTGATATTACATTAATTTGTGCTCCAGTATCCAATTTAACTGAAATGTATGAGTCATTCACTTTTAAACTCAACATCTAGTCTCTGTTTTGAGTCACAACATCCACATAGAATTCCTCTATCTCCCTTTCATCTACTGCATGAACCTTGCTTTCTTGCACTTGGTTCCTACAGCAACGGGCATAATGGTTGCTTTTGTTGCACATATAGCATGTTTTACCATATGCTGGGCACTTTTTTGGTAGGTGTTCTGAACCGCATTGACAACATGGCTTTCGGTTGTCCCTTTCATTTTCATTCGCTGGTCATGCCTCTCTTTCCACTTTGGCGTACTTTTTGTTAAACGGTTTACGTCTGTTCTTGCTCACTGCATCCACGTTACAGCTAGTTTAATTGAACAGCTCTTTTGTCTGAATTTTTACAGTTTCTGTAGCCCTACAGAGTACTATGGCTTTTTCCAGATCTAGATTTTGCTCTCTTAGCATTCTTTCCCTTAGATTATTATCTGGAATACTACACACAAGTCTATCTTTTATCAGTGAGTTGATCAGTCCACCAAATTCACATGTTTTGCTTCTGTTTCTCAATTCAGTCACATACTTCCTTCTGTTTTCTGTATACATGTGAAAAATCTGTGCCTCTGAAATGTCATATTATGTTTAGGTATGCAGTAGGCCTCAAACTGTTCCATTATTTTTTCCAGTTTCATTTTATCTCCTTCAGCAGCAAATGTACGGTTATTATACACCTCCAGGACTTCATTACCCACGACATGTAAGAAAACTGACGCTTTCACTTTATCACTTTTCTCGTCAGCTCTGACTGCCATTAAATACAATCCAAAATGCTGATTAAATCTGTTTCAATTTTCAGCCACATTTCCTGTCAGGTGAAGAAGTTTCGCTGGTGGATGTAATCCTTCCATTTTTCACTTTGTTAGTGGATTCTCATGTAGATTGTGTGGTGAAGAAGGCTTTTGGTATGCTAGCCTTTATATATCATAGCATAGAATATAGGAGCTGGAAAGTGAAGGCATTAGTGAGGCCATATTTAGAATATTGTGTGCAGTTCTGGTCACCAAAATATAGGAAGGATATCAATAAGGTAGAGAAGATTTTCTAAAATGTTGCCTGGATTGTAGTATCTAGGATACAAAGGAAAATTGTGTAGAATGGGTCTTTATTCATTGGAATGTAGAAGGTTGAGGGGGATTTGATAGAGGTATATAAAATTATGAGGGGAATAGATAGAGTAGATGTGAATAGGCTCTTCCTCTTGAGGGTAGGAGAGATTGGAATGAGGGGTGATAAGTTAAGGGTTAGGGGCAAAACTTTAGAAGTAACATAAGGGGAAGCTTCTTCACGCAGAGAGTGGTGGATGTGGAATGACCTTCTGGAAGAGGTGGTTGCAGCAGGGTCAATTTTGTCATTTAAGAGAAGGTTGGATGAGTACATGGATGTGAGGGGGTTGGAGGGTTATGGGCAGGGAGCAGGAAGACGGAACTAGTGGAGTTCACTTAAATTGGTGTGGACTAGAAGGGTCAATATGGCCTGTTTCTGTACTGTAATTGTTATATAGTTATATAACCATTTTTATGAATCTATGCTATTTTCCCTCATTTCTATCATTTTTCCCCCAGATTCCACAACTCACACACACTACAGCAATGGCCAATAATCTAGTCGCCCACATCTTTGAGACTCGAGAGAAAATTGAGGCATCCAGAGGATGCTCACATGGCCATAGGGAGAATGTGCAAACTGCACACTGACAGGGCCAGAGTTCAGGGCAGAAGGCAGATTGCTGGAGTGGTGAGGTAGCAGCTCTAATAATTGTGCCACTGTGAGACAGCATTAACTATAGCAATAATAAAGTTGATAACAAGTCTCTTTAAGAATTGCCTGGAAGGATAGTATCTCCATATTACACATCTGTAAGAACTTGCAATACATTGGTAGAGAACCCAGAGCAAAATGTAATTGTGTAATTTCCACATGGCTTTACACACGGAAATTCAAGAATGCTTTTCTGCTAGTCTGGCTTTTGAAATTCTCATGTTTTATGAAACTTTGACAATGAGAATAAACAAAATCATTAATATAACAATAAAAGATAGCAATTGCTGAGTTGATTTTGTTTACAAATTTATTTTCTCATCTATGAATATTGATAGTTATTCTGCTATTAGTAACCAGCTAGTTCCTGTCCTGAGCTATCCATAACAAGTTAGCCTGGACCATCTTGGTCTCAAAATTGTTTGGTTCCTCTTCTCATGAATTATGATTCTCTAAAAAGGGGCTAGTGTTAATAAATTGCTCAAACCAATGTTAGAATTATTGGAACAATCAATGTAATATCTCTGATTCAAACAGCCAAACACACATTTAGGCTCTAAGACTCCCCTTGGGAGTTGGCCTACAGCCTCACACTGAAGCTCCCGATGCCCGACTCCAAAAACCAAATCCTCCCCTTGACCTACTGCCATGTGCTTGTACGGTGTTAGACCGAGGGGACAACGGAGGGTTTGGAGTTGGGTCTCGGATGTCGGGAGCTTCAGTGTAAGCCGAGGAGAGGGTTTGAAGTTGGGCGTTGGGAGCTCTATGCTCCGGTGACTGGAGGTCCTGATGCCTGACTCCAAAGGCCGAACCATCCCCTGGGCAGTTAGCCTGTGGCTGCACTCTGAAGCTCCCGATGATGCCTGACTCTGAAGGCTGAATCCTCCCCTTGACCTACTATTGCAAACACACACACTGGACTTCCGTGTGTTTGCGTGGTGGTAGGCCGAGGGGACAGGGAGGCATCGGGAGCTTCAGTATAGGCCGAGAAGAGGGCTAGACTTTGGGCATTGGGAGCTCCCAGCTCCAGTGACGAGCTCCTGAAGCCCGACTCCAAAGGCCGAGCCCTCCCCTGGGCAATCAGCCTGCAGGTGCGCCCCGGAGCTCCCGAAGCCAACTCCGAACTCTCCCCTTGGCCTTCCTGAATTGTGGGGCATAATTTGCTCTCTTCCACGGTCCCACTCTGATGTCTGCGCCCTAGGCAGCTGTCTTGTTGGCCTAATGGGATGTGTTAAGCATGTCGCTCTTTCATATTTGAAGAAGGCAGGATCTTCATCAGAATGTGACCTATTGCTGAATCTACAACCTTCCCTGTTCATTATCATCAAATTACCATGCAGCAGTTCCAATTCGCAAAACAATGTCTCCCAGAGAAGCAAAAGGTGATTTTCAGTCCAAAATAGGCCATAAAAAATTACAGGCAATTATTTCCCATTTCTACAGTAAATAAAGCCAGAGATGGAATTTGAATCCCAAGACACCAATAAACTACAAGAATGAGGAATAAAGGATGAGATCGACACAGAAAGAGGGAAGAAATTCAGAGACAAAAGCAACATTTACCAGAGTATAGTACAGAAAGTCAAATGCAAAAGACATGAATATTGCTAGATTCTAAAAGGACAATGTAGGTTTGGCACATTATAATCATCAGATAATCATCTGAAGGCCCATTGTTTTTCAACCATGTGAATGAGGCACAAATCAACACCAAGGCACAAATCAACTGAAAAGCAGTTACAGGTGGAGATGATTGGGAATGAACCATTAAGGGAACAGGGCTGCAGTGAGAGTGCTGTTAATGAAGGATGAAATGATGCAAGAAATGTTGAATCCATCTGAGCAGAGTCAGCAAGTGTAGTGGCAGACTTGAAAAACTTTAAAGAGCAACAAAGGACCACTCAGTATACAATAAAGAAGGGAAAGATAGATGATGAAAGGTGTGGTGATACCATAGGGCGTATCAGGGGGCGATCTCTGTACCTGCAGGAAGATCACCTAAGGGCTGACTCCACCTGGCCGACTGTCAATCAGCCAACCCGAATATAGACCTGAGCCGACCCCTCCTGAGCCAGTCACATGGGAGCCACCGAAGCATGAACTGGTGTTCAGACTTTTATCTGAATAAAGCCTGTGGTACAGTCTTTAGAGTTTTGTGGTTGCTTGTGGCTACCTCAGCGCATCACAAAAGGAAGGTAACTCAAAATAGAAAAGGTTTTTGTGTTATTTAAAGCAGAAAAGAGTGACAAAAGTCCCATCGCTTCGACCCTCCCACCTCCCACTGCCTCTCTCCTCCCCTCCTCCTACCTCTTCCCACCTTTATATGCAGACCCCTGACGAAGGAATCCGGCTCGAAACATGGGCTACTCTTGACTTTGGGACTTTGGGTGCTGCCTGATCTGCTGAGTTTCTCCAGCACGTTTGTGTCTGGCAGTTTTTGACTGGAGGCGTAAGACATCTGCAGAGACCAGTGCTGATTCATTTATGAACCATCTGGAGGAGTACTTCAGTGGTTGAGGCAGAGGCGGCAGTGGGCCGACAGCAGGAAGTTGGGATGGATGTCCATTGGTTGGTGTGAGTTGATGGGACAATGGGCCTGTTTCTATGTTATATGACTATGACATTGTAACTGGTGTGTGGAGCACATGAGAAAACCTCAGATGTACACAACAGTGGACTGGATGGGAATTCTACCATGTGGTAAATAAATAAATCATCATAAAAAATGTTGGACATTGATTGCACACTATTGAATATAGAGTCTTGGGATGCCCCAAGACAGTGAAAGGTGCTATCTGAATGCAAGTGATTGCTTGGAATTAATTTTTTGTGAGTCATCCATGTGATGTATTCTTGTTTAACAGTGAGCTGAAATATATAGGTTAGGGATCAAATTCCTGCCATCAAATATCAACGTTTAATGCAGACCTGATGATCCTTGGGAGAACAGAGGTTTGTTTCCAACACCTTGACATGAAATTGTTTCCCCCCAAACATCAGAAATAAAAGAAACGTTGGGATGGTCATGATTGTTGAGAGTCTGAAAGGTGCAGGTCAGGTTGACCATTGATACCGAGTGGTGCACTCGGAGTATTTAATCTCGCACCTCGATTTGATCCACTTCCTTCGATCAAGATTTCATTTTCTAAAGTCTGGACACAGCTCAGCAAGGATTCTGTGACCATGTTCCCCACCCCAGTGACGGCAAGCTGTGGAAGAGCCAGCAGCCGCAGGGCCTTGCCCAACACACACACCGTTCTCGTTTGGAAATGTCTCATCCATCTTCCCTCATCACTGAGCCAACAACCATAGCCCATGGGAATAGCCTGCAATGGAGGGACTGCCATGGCTGTCACTTTCAGGGGCCATCTGGGCTCAAATATAAACACTGGCTTTCCCAGAGAGGCCCTACTGCCTGAAGCAGCGTGACCCACCCATCCCATTGGCCTGCTCTCATGGAGCTTCCACAGTGGAAGCACGTCTGGATGATCACATGATCAGAGAGCTTAAGAGCAGCAGGGAGAGTCTCTGCTCAAAGTGAGCAGAAGGGAGAGTCACTTGGAGAGAGATTGAGTGCCAGTCAATTTCAGGAGGCAGTGCCCAGATTCCCCGCATCGATACCCCTTCTATCTTTACACTGAATTATCCGTTTGGATGTGAACGAGTTGCTGTCATTATCGTTGTTTGTCAGCAAGTGGCTGCTGAAAAGAGGCTGTTTCCAATCCTGAGGTCTTTGCAGTGCCTGTCGGTGCGTGGACAGTCAAGGGTAAAGAACTGCACACCCCTCCCCCCCACCTCACCCCTGGCAAATACCTCCTACACTTGCTGATGTGAAAATTAAAATGCCGGCACTGCAGCGTTACCTCTGGTATAGACCCGCGGGGAGCAGGGAGCAGAGGCACGGTGCTCCCGCGGGGTACAACCGCCTGTTAAAGGAGCTGACGGTGGTCTTATTTAAAAACCCGCGCACAAGATGGTGCAGCCTATGATTGGCAGCAGCCACGAGGGGTTGCAAACTCCGGGGAAGGAGAAGATGGGCGCCAGAAAACGGGGAGACTGCCCTCCCCCCCCCTCCCTGTTTGAGAAGGAGAAGCAGAAGAGATGACCCACGGGATGGTGACCATGGTGGCGGGCCAGTGAGGGGTTCAGTAGTTGAAGGAGCCACACAGGCGGAGGGTTGTAGGTGACTTGAGGCGAGGAAGCCACACAGGCAATGGGCTGCTGGAGACTGCAGTCAACCGGCCCATGCCAGGCCGTGGACTGCTGGAGATTGACTCAAGTCTGACTGAAGGGGTACCAGTTAACAGAATCAAAATGCGGGAGGGTGCCAAAGGCGCTGAAGGGTAGAGAGACAAGGTGAAGATGGACTGCTGAGAGAGTGGGAGATGGACTCAGCATGTGCAGAAAATGATCTAAAAATTTCTGGACGTGGATGATAAACCACCACTGGATTGTGCTGTGGAGTGGAAGGAGGTCCAAGCAGAGTCATTGTCTGGAGGACAGTTTAGTATGTTGGGATTTCAAAAAGGATGAACATTCTGAAGGCAGCCAGAAGGATCCGGACCAAGCCATTGTTCCTCTCTCTGCAGCAACATAAGACAACTTCGAATTTTGTGCTCTCTCTCTCAAAGATCTTTTGGCTTCAGTTTACCAAACAAACTGAATTTTGTTTATGATCTTTGCTTCGGTTGAGATCGAAGTTTTATGGGTCTTGTGTGTTTTGTGTCTAAGTTCTTCTGTGGGCTGGTTGGAAATATAACTTAGACTTTAATTACATATGTTATATTTAGGCTGGGGAATTTATTAGTTTTATACTGTTATAGAAATTTGCATAGTAACCTGTGGGCATTGTTATAAAAGGGGGGATTTTGAATTAAAGTTTGACGGTGAATTTTTGTTAATAAAATAATTGTTCATCTTTATCTCTGTGTGATATACCTTCTTTGTGGTTGCTGGTTTGATCTTGTTACATAATTTGGGGGAATCATCCAGGATCAAACCAATTTGAAAGCTTTAGGGGCGATTGACTTGTCCTTAGTTATCATTCGTCTGAGTTTGACTCAACCTCCAGCTTGAAATTAACAACAAACAGTGAGGGTATAAATCACCAGCAGAAAACCCAGCAACTATGAATATTGACCAGTTCATAGTGAACCCTTCAGTGGTTAATTTAAAAATGGCTAAAAAGTCAGAACTGATGGTTATAGTTGGCAAGTTAAAACTTCTTACAGTAAGAACTGGGATGAAAAAAAAGGAAATTGCCCAAAAGATTGTTAAGCACTATATAGGAAAGGGGGTATTTGAAGAAGCTGCATTAGAACAGTTTCCAAAGGAGAAAACTTCAGAGGAAGTAAAGTTGGCTTTGAGAAAACTAGTTAGAGGAAAAAAGAGAGGCAGAAAGGAAAGCCGAACAGGAAGCAGTAAGGCAGGCAGAAAGGGAAGAGAGAGAAGAAAAAAGAGAGGCAGAAAGGAAAGCCGAATGGAAAGCAGTAAGGCAGACAGAAATGGAAGAGAGAGAGGAAAAAAGAGAGGCAGAAAGGAAAGCCGAATGGAAAGCAGTAAGGCAGACAGAAATGGAGGAGAGAGAGAAAGAATGGAAGCATGAGCTAGAACTAGCTAAATTAAAGCTACCCTAATGCAAGGAGAGGGAGAAGCCCAAAACCCACATGCTTGTCAGGAGGAGAGATTTCTGGTCAGTAGAGAAGTGAGATTAGTTCCTCCATTTGAGCAAGCTGTATTTTCAGCATTTTGAGAAAGTAGCTGTAAATTTAAAATGGCCACCAGACCAGTGGTCACTTCTGCTACAAAGTGTTCTTAAAGGAAAAGCCCAACATGTGTACTTGTGTCTCACTGTACAGCAAGCAGCTGATTACAAATTTGTAAAGCAGGCTATACTCCAATCTTATGAACTAGTCCCAGAGGCTTATAGACAAAAGTTCAGGAGTTTAAAAAAGGCACCAACCCAATCTTACCTAGATTTTGCTTATAGGAAGGTTGTGTGTTTTGATCGGTGGTGTGCCGCAATGAAAGTAGAAAATAACTTTGATTTATTGAAGGAGATCATTCTGATTGAGAAGATTAATAATTGTGTTCCTGGCGATATTCAAGTGTACTTGGCAGAGAAAAATATAAAAACTTGGCAAGAATTGGCTAAATTCGCAGAGGAATATGCTTTAACCCACAAGCCTAAGTGGACACCAGGGAAAACTTTTCAAAGGAATACTGCCGATAATCCAAGTAGAGTAGAAAGAAAATCTAGAAGTGAGGTTTAAAGGAAGAGAGGAAGAGAAATGGGTGAAGGTAAAATTTTTGAGTGTTATTTGCCACTATTGTAAGAAGGCAGGGCACATAATAGCAAATTGTCCTGTACTGAAAAGGAAGAAAGAGAAAGGGGTGATACCAACTGCCTGTCTTCAGAGTGAGAAAGTTTGGGATATTTTTAAACCATTCATGACTGAAGGTTTCATTTCAGTTAAAGAAGGATCCAATCAAGTGCCAGTTAAAATCCTGCAGGATACTGGAGCAGCCCAATCGCTTATATTAAGTAACGTTTTGAATTTTGGTGAGCAGACCGATGCTGGAGATGTGAATTTAATTAAAGTCATTGGTGGTGAAGCAGAGCCTATACCTTTGCATAGAATAGTGATGAAATCAGACTTAGTCAATAGCCCGGTTATGATAGGGATAAGAGATAAGATCAAGTCTGCTGGTGGTTGGAGTTTCTCTTTTATTAGGAAATGATTTAGCAGAGGGTTAAATCATACCTGCAGTGAAACTCACAAGTAAGCCATTGGTTTATGAGTCCAAAAAGGATTTGGAAATCTTCCCTGTCTAAAAAAAAGGTAGAGGTAGAGAAAGTCAAACCTTTTGAGAGCTCAGTTATCAGGACCATATAAGGTGAAATCAAAAATTAATCAGGTCACCTATGTCATTGAGATGTCTGATCATTGAAGCGAGACACAGGTCTGTCACGTGAACATGCTTAAACCTTACTTTGAGAAAATGACTGAGGAGGAGACTAGGATTTCAACCAAGGTGCTAGTTATAGAGGAAAGTAATGAGGAGATAAGTTTCGCGGAAGGTCATGGAACACAGAAAGTGATAAGCCCCAGGCTGGAAAATTCTATAGTTTTGCAAAACTTAGAAACCAAGTTAATGCATTTGACTAAGAAATTAAGACATTACTTATGAAATTTATGGATATATTCCCAGATGTTCCAAGAAGAACTACTGTGGCTTGTCATGATGTGGAGGTCAGTGATGCTAAGCCTATTAAGCAGCATCCTTACTGAGTTAATCAGGAAGAGAGGAGATTGTTGGTTTAAGAGGTGAATTATATGCTGAAAAAATGAAATAATCTGAAAATCAAGTTCAAATTGGAGTTCACCCTGTGTTCTGGTGCCTAAGCCAGATGGCTCAATTAGGTTTTGTACAGATTATCGAAAGGTAAACATGGTGACAAAGACTGATGCATTCCCTATTCCCAGAATAGATGATTGTATAAATAAGGTGGGGAAGGCTAAGTTTCTTACAAAGATTGATCTCTTAAAAGGATACTGGTGTGTTCCTTCGACAGAGAAAGGCAGGGAGATTTCTGTATTTGTTACACCTTTGGGATTGTATGAGTATAATGTTATGCCTTTAGGGATGAAAAATGCACCTGGCACATTTCAGTGAATGATTAATGCAGTAATTCAGGGTTTAGAGCACACAGGAGCCAATATCGATGATTTAGTAATTAGTACGGATACATGGGAAGAACACATGCTTGAATTAGAGAAGTTATTTCAGAGACTGGTGGAAGCACACCTCACAGTGAATTTGCACAAGAATGAGTTTGGACATGCTACTGTAATTTATCTGGGTTATGTGGTAGGTCAGGGACAGGTGGCACTGGTTGGAGCAAAAAATTTGGCTATCACTGTGTTCCCTATCCCCGGTCATAAGAAGCTCTTTGGAGATTTTTAGGTATGATTGGCTACTATCGTAGATTTTGTAAAAACTTTGCAGAAATTGCACTCCCATTAACAAAACTACTTGGAAAGAAAGAAAAATTTATCTGGTCAGATGGATGCCAGGAAGCTTTTCTGAAGTTAAAGGCCATTTTATGCCATCAGCCTATACTTTTGTCCCCTAACTTTGAAAAGCCATTCTTTTTAGTGATGAAGCGGTTGGTGCTGTACTGTTACAGAAGAAGCATGGTGATGGAGTAGAAAATCCTATTTCATACTTCTCAAAAAAGTTTAATGACCATCAACAAAATTATTCAACCTTTGAGGAGTTATTAGCACTTGTTTTAGTGTTGTAACATTCTGATGTGTATATTTGTACTGCTCAAAAACTGTTAATAATATATACTGATCATAATCTATTAGTTTTTCTGTCTAAAATGAAAAATAAGAACAGACAGTTATTGAATTAGAGCTTACAAGAGTATGATTTAATTATTAGACACATAAAGGGGACAGATAATGTAATAGCAGGTTGTTTGACAAGGTGTTAATCTGGGTAGATATGAATCTAATCACATACTTATTGTAAAAAATGGAGTGTTTATTTTATTTATGTAATACTTACATTAATTGTTAAAAATTTGTTATTATGGACCAATTTTTTTTAGAGGGGGGAGATGTTACAGAGTTCCGTGTTGTGTATTGGCCTATGTGTTGTGTGGTTTTATGTAAAAAGTGGCAGTTTGCCTTAGAGAGTCAAGGTGAAGGTGGACTGCTGAGAAAGTGGGAGATGGACTGAGCATGTGTAGAAAATGAAAAGAAATTCTGGACTTGGACAATAAACCACCTCTGGGTTGTGCTGTGGAGTGGAAGGAGGCCAAGACCATGAGTCATGGTCTGGAGGACAGTTTAGAATGTTGGGATTTCAAAAAGGATGAACATTCCAAAGGCAGCCAGAAGGAGCCAGACCAAGCCATCATTCTTCTCTCTGCAAGCAACACAAGACAACTTCGAATTCTCTCTCTCTCTCTCTCTCTCTCTCTCTCTCTCTCTCTCTCTCTCTCTCTCTCTCTCATTGATTCAAATATCTTTTGGCTTCAGTTTACCAAACAAACTGAATTTTGTTTCTGATCTTTGCTTTGGTTGAGATCGAAGTTTTGTGAGTCTTGTGTGTTTTGTGTTTGTTTTGTGTCTAAGTTGTTCTGTAGGCTGGTTGGAAATTTAATTTAGACTTTAATTATGTATGTTATATTTAGGCTGGGGAATTTATTAGTTTTACACTGTTATAGAGATTTGTATAGTAACCAGTGGGCATTGTTATAAAAGGGGGGATTTTGAATTAAAGATTGAAGGTGAATTTTTTGTTAATTAAGTAATTGTTCATCTTTACCCCTATGTGATATGCCTTTGTTGTGGTTGCTGGTTTGATCTTGTAACAGTGTGTGTGGGTGTTGGTGTGTGTGTGTGGGTTGGTGTCTATGAGATCAGGGATGAGTTGTAATTACAGAAAGCAACAAGCGATTAATACAATGCTCAATGTCAGGCCCCAGGGGAAAGTGGCAGCGATCCTCTGTCTCCCATCAACGCTGCTCGACCTATGGAGTTCCTCCAGCAGATCGCCCTGCTTCAGGCTCCAGCGTCCGTAGACCCTTGTCTGCATCTTGCTGTATTATATCACATCTGGCTCAGTTTGCTGTCTTGTGTTTTTTAATAACAAATTCAAATTACAAATTACAAAAAACATTGTTTTCTTTAAAACTTGACACTGGGGGATACAAGCAGGCCATTAAGCATATATATAAGATTCAAAACCCTGACATGTAGCTAATGAGAGTTACTAAAAAATTGGGTTTAACCAGCTCCTGCAACATCCCTGGATCTTCCCCTCAAATGTACATCAACCACACAAACAATTGTCCCTTGAGTTCTTTCTAATTAAGTATCAGAAATTCATTTCAACTGCTGTCACTCTCTGTCTTCAACATCACCCCTCTCCAACATGCCATGGCCAAGAAGACGTGTTATGCAGAATGCTCCATGATACTCATTTGACAGGAATTTGAATACATTTTGCCATCAATCAATTTGCTTGGGTAATAAGAACAGTTGGAAAAAAAAAATGACCCTCAGAATTTTAATGCTTTTTTTTAAAAGGGATGCAATTTTTAAAAATTTTAGTGGTTTCTCAGCAGCTGGCTGCCAGGGTAGAGAAGATGGCAGAGAGCTGCTGCCTTGAACTACTTCTTGCCACGCTTCTGAGGAGAACAGGAATGTTTCCAAGGTGATGGTAATCTGCGGGTGGCTCCCTCTTGCCCACATTTAATCCTGCTGATCAGATACATCTTACTGTCAGAAGAGCTGTGACTGATCTGCCGTCAAAGTGAACGCAGCAGGCGTGAGGCACATCACCCTGTTTCTGCCACTTACATTTTTCACTTCAGCCACTGCAGGATTATTCTTTCATCGCCGAACAATTCCGAATCAAATTAGCCAAAGGAATTGAAACTCTTTATGAGGGATATGGATTTTTCGACTGAGGTCAGGTGAGGTTAAGGGTGAAAGGGGAAATGTTTAAAGGGGAACTGCTTCACTCAGAGGGTGGCAAGAGTGCGGAACAGGCTGAAGTGGCCTCAATTTTGGCATTTCAGAAAAATTTGGACAAGTACGTGGATGGGAGTGGTAGGGAGGGCCACGGACTGGGTGCAGGTCAGTGGAACCAGGGAGAATAATAATTTGGCCCAGACTAGAAGGGTTGTTTCTCTGCTGCAGTGTTCTATGGTTCTTTTCCAGCTAATCAGAGACTTTCGTTCTTTAGGTAAAGTCGGGGGGGGGGGGGGGGTGGGCACTGAAAGTGAATAAATGCCTTTCAATTTGCCTTGAACTGCTTGAACGAAAGGAAAACAAGACCTGAATGTGTGCACTGATCATGGGCCTTGTTTTTTTTTTAAGCTTCACGTAACGCATGCACTGTTTTTTTTAATTTTAGAGGTACAGCACAGCAACAGGCCCTTCTATCCCATGAGCCTGCACTAACCAAATACATCCATATTGTCTGCAATCTGCCTTCTTCCAGTCTGCCAAGTCCTTTGCCAGACCTATTTGAGGCTGGTAATCAGAGACACAGTGTATGTCCACTGGGTTTGAAGTGTTGCTTTAATCAGCAATGATCAATCAGATCAATAAATCTATGATTTGTCTAACTGGTAAATATTTATTTTCAATTAATTTTACAGTTACTGCACATTAACAGGCATTTCCGGCCCACGAACCTGTGCCACCCAAATAAACCCATGTGACCAATTAACCTACAAACCTCATATGTTTTTCAAGGGTGGGAGGAAACTGGAGCACCCGGAGGAAGGTTACGGGGAGAACATACAAATTCCTTCCAGACAGCAGTGGATTCTAACGCGAGTCGCTGGCGCTGTAATAGCGTTGCACTAACCTCTAGGCTAACTGCGTTGCCCTTAAGACCGCTTTAAGAAGTATTTTAATTCAGGAGCTCATCAGATCCTTGCATGATGGGAAGGTTTGGCAGGGAGTTGGGAATCAGAATGATCGGGCAGAGAATAGAGCAGAGGTTGGAAAGGTCGACACAATATGTTGGGAGACTGAGAGGAAGGAAAGGCAGTGGAGAAGCATGAATGTAGCCAGTTGACAGGATTGGAGTGTGTTTATTTCAATGCAAGAAGTATTATGAATAAGGGAGTATGGATGAGTATGTGGAATTAGGCCGTTACAGAAACTTTGCTGATATAAGGACAGGATTGGCTGATGCAGATGTTCAGGTTTTGGTGTTTCAAAAGTCAAGTTTATTGTCATCTGATTGCACAAGTACAACCCGATGACACAGTTTTCTCTGGTCCTTGGTGCAAAACACACATCATACAATCAGGCACAACACATATACAGTCAAACAATACATATGCAAGGCTGGAAATTAGGACTAGGTGTGAGTATAGTTCAGCTTAGTGTAGAGTCACGGAACAGATTTGATGGGCCTAGTGGCCTGCTTCTGCTCCTTTAACTTGACAACTTGTGTGAAGACTGGAGAATGCTGTTTTGTCGGGATGTACTCGTCCAATCAGATGACAAAACTAGAGATAGAACAATAAAGTGATTGAACCTTGAAATCCTGAGCTAGAGACAATGAAGCACGACACAGAATGGCCAAATGGTGCTTGGCCAAAGAAATCGAACCACATAACATGAGGTGGTCAGGAGAAGAATAAGGATTGAGAATTTGGGGAATGAGCAGTAAAAACTCTGGAGATCAATATCATGGAAGTGACTTACCTCACGTCAAAAACGAGGAGATTAAATCAGGATCAAGAGGTATTCTTGGCAAGCAAAGACTCCTGTTCCTGGGCATTACCTTTCTGTTCCCTGTACATTTGGAGGGAAGTCAAAGAAACCTTAGTTGGTATGTGTAGTCTTGAATTACTTCCATGCTCGTTGTTGTGTTAACTGTATCAATAAACAATGCAGATTCTCTCTGTGTTGAGGGTAGAAAATCAACACACTTCCACCCTGACTATGCAATACTAAAAAGTCGCCTGTCCGAACTGAGATCCTGATCAGCCCTCCTCACTGAAGCCTCTGCATGAGAATCTCAAACACAGCCATTTCAAAATGGCCACCCCGCAAAAACCTACTCTCCTTTCATTGGCTGCCGTTTCACAAAGGACCAATCATAAATGAGCTCAATCACCACTCCGGACTGCAAACTGCTCCCCAAGAAGCTTTTGGAACTGCTCTTCACTGACCTCCTCTTTAGATGTGGGATGAATTATTTTGTAGCTGTCTGATTGAATAATTGGCACAGAAGCCATAAAGGTTGGAATCAGGGAGCAAAACAAAGCCTCCGATCAACTAATGTTGGACCTCTTTCATCTCCATTCTACTTTCTGCTGCTCGAGGGTTGTCGAAATGAGGCGTCTGTGATGGGGGCTCCTGGGTGCTGATGGGACAAAGACCAATGTCAACATGGATGACTCAGCATTGGGGGATCATTCTGAGGTGGCACTAAGATAGATTTTACATCGAATAGGTATTAGAGAAAAGAGCCTTCATGCAGTTCGATGAAAGGTTCCAGTGTGAAATATTGACAAGTCTTTTTTTTACTCCCTCTGATCTACTTGGGCTGTAAAGTTCCTCCAGTGGATTGTATTGCTTCAGCTACAGTCTCCTGTGTGTCTCCCAAGAAAATAATAGGTCTGATGAGCTCTTCCCCATACTGTGTCAGGAATTCTTTTTGGACACTCCTGACAAATTCTGCCCCATCTATCCCTCTTGCAGTTAGGAGGTTCCAGATAATATTTGGGAAGTTGAAGTCTCCCATAACCACAACCTTGTTATTTCAGCTCCATTCCAAAATCTGCCTACTAATCTGTTCCTTGGTGCCCGCTGCGCAGCTCAGACGGCAAAGTCCTCCTCAGCGACAAGATCTCCATCCTCAACCGATGGTCAGAACACTTCCAATCTCTTTTCAGTGCCAACCGCTCAGTCCAAGATTCCACACTGCTCCAGCTCCCTCAACAGCACCTAAGGCTAGAGCTGGATGAGGTCCTCACCCAGGATGAGACATATAAGGCAATTGAACAACTGAAAAGTGGCAAAGCAGCAGGTATGGATGGAATTCCCCCCAGAGGTCTGGAAGGCTGGTGGCAAAACTCTGCATGTCAAACTGTATGAGTTTTTCAAGCTTTGTTGGGACCAAGGAAAACTGCCTCAGGACCTTCGTGATGCCATCATCATCACCCTGTACAAAAACAAAGGCGGGAATTCAGACTGCTCAAACTACAGGGGAATCACGCTGCTCTCCATTGCAGGCAAAATCTTCGCTAGGATTCTCCTAAATAGAATAATACCTAGTGTCGACGAGAATATTCTCCCAGAATCACAGTGCGGCTTTCGCGCAAACAGAGGAACTACTGACATGGTCTTTGCCCTCAGACAGCTCCAAGAAAAGTGCAGAGAACAAAACAAAGGACTCTACGTCACCTTTGTTGACCTCACCAAAGCCTTCGACACCGTGAGCAGGAAAGGGCTTTGGCAAATACTAGAGCGCATCGGATGCCCCCCAAAGTTCCTCAACATGGTTATCCAACTGCACGAAAACCAACAAGGTCGGGTCAGATACAGCAATGAGCTCTCTGAACCCTTCTCCATTAACAATGGCGTGAAGCAAGGCTGTGTTCTCGCACCAACCCTCTTTTCAATCTTCTTCAGCATGATGCTGAACCAAGCCATGAAAGACCTCAACAATGAAGACGCTGTTTACATCCGGTACCGCACGGTTGGCAGTCTCTTCAATCTGAGGCGCCTGCAAGCTCACACCAAGACACAAGAGAAACTTGTCCGTGAACTACTCTTTGCAGATGATGCCGCTTTAATTGCCCATTCAGAGCCAGCTCTTCAGCGCTTGACGTCCTGTTTTGAGGAAACTGCCAAAATGTTTGGCCTGGAAGTCAGGCTGAAGAAAACTGAGGTCCTCCATCAGCCAGCTCCTCACCATGGCTACCAGCCCCCCCACATCTCCATCGGGCACACAAAACTCAAAACGATCAACCAGTTTACCTATCTCGGCTGCACCATTTCATCAGATGCAAGGATCGACAACGAGATAGACAACAGACTAGCAAATAGCGCCTTTGGAAGTCTACACAAAAGAGTCTGGAAAAACAACCAACTGAAAAACCTCACAAAGATAAGCGTATACAGAGCCGTTGTCATACCCACACTCCTGTTCGGCTCCGAATCATGGGTCCTCTACCGGCATCACCTACGGCTCCTAGAACACTTCCACCAGCGTTGTCTCCGCTCCATCCTCAACATTCATTGGAGCGCTTTCACCCCTAACGTCGAAGTACTCGAGATGGCAGAGGCCGTCAGCATTGAGTCCACGCTGCTGAAGATCCAGCTGCGCTGGGTGGGTCACGTCTCCAGAATGGAGGACCATCGCCTTCCCAAGATCGTGTTATATGGCGAGCTCTCCACTGGCCACCGTGACAGAGGTGCACCAAAGAAGAGGTACAAGGACTGCCTAAAGAAATCTTTTGGTGCTTGCCACATTGACCACCGCTAGTGGGCTGATATCGCCTCAAACCGTGCATCTTGGCGTCTCACAGTTCGGCGGGCAGCAACCTCCTTTGAAGAAGACCGCAGTGCCCACCTCACTGACAAAAGACAAAGGAGGAAAAACCCAACACCTAACCCCAACAACCAATTTTCCCCTGCAACCGCTGCAATCGTGTCTGCCTGTCCCGCATCAGACTTGTCAGCCACAAACGAGCCTGCAGCTGACGTGGACATTTACCCCCTCCATAAATCTTCGTCCGCGAAGCAAAGCCAAAGAAGAAGTTGCCAATACACAACTCCCAAAACAGTAATTGCTCCTTCCCTATTTCTAACATCCGGCTGCACCAACTCCCTCCACAGTATCATCCCTTTCTGTAGATCTTATACTATTCCTGACCAGTAATGCTACTCCCTTCCCTCTTTTACCCCCTATCCTATCCCTTTTAGAACATCTAAATCCTCGTACCTGCATCAGCCAATTGTGTCCTTGCATCAGCCTTGTTTCTCTAACAGCCACCATATTGTAATTCCACGTATTGGTCTATGCACCAAGTTCATCTCCTTTATTCCTAATACTCCTTGCAATGAAATAGACACATTTCAAACCTTCCAACTGACTTCATTTATGTTTCCTCTTCTTGGAAGGTGCACTTGTTAGTATAGCAGCTTTTATTCAATCATTTGAAGCAGGATATTCATGAGGTACATGACTATTTTGTGATTTAAAACATGAAATGTTTTCTTGAAATAAAAACATGGAGAAAAGCTGAGCCAATGCTTCTATATGAAATAAAGCCCATGTGGCTGACATTTCATACAAGTTTTGCTTGAAATAGAATCCCTTTTGATTTGTAACTGTTACCGTGACAAAAGCAAATGCAAGCCACGAGGTTTTGGTTCAGAAGGTCCTTGAAGGAACCATAACAGGCTCTCTGCAGACATACAACCATTTCTCTTTCTAAGATAGAAAGAGTACAGAGACGATTTACTAGGATGTTGCCTGGACTTCAGGAACTGAGTTACAGAGAAAGGTTAAACAAGTTAGGACTTTATTCCCAGGGGTGTAGAAGAATGAGGGAAGATTTGATAGAGGTTTACAAAATTATGAGGGGGGAAGACAGAGTAAATGTAGATAGGCTTTTTCCACTGGAGGGTAGGTGAGATACAAACCAGTGGACATGGGTTAAGGGTGAAAGGGGAAAAGTTTAGGGGGAACATGAAGGGGTTCTTCTTCACACAGAGAGTGATGGGAGTGTGGAATGAGCTTCCTGCTGAAGTGGTAAATGAGGGCTTCATTTTAACATTTAAGAACAATTTGGACAGGTCCATGGATGGGAGAAGTATGGGCTGGATGCAGGTCAATGGGACCAAAGAAAAAGAAATGTCGACACAGACTAGAGGGGCTGAGGTGACCTGTTTCTGTGCTGTAATTGATCTATGGTTCGATGACCTGAAACTTCACAATTAATCTTGTGGCCTGTTTTGTCTGGAGAAACAAATGGAATTGCTGAAATTGTTCTATCTATCCCGGCACAGATTGATAGAACAACATAGAACACAGAACATTACTCTATAGTACAGGCCATTCAGCCCACAATGTTAAGCTGATCCATATATACCAACCAGAAAACCCAAAATCTTTCCGACCTCAAAGCCCTCTATTTTTATTTCATCCATGTTCCTGTCTAAAGAGTCTCTTATTGTTCCAGACTCCACTACCAGCTTTGGCAATGCATTCCAGGCAACCACAATTCTCTGTGTAAAAAGATTTACCCCTAATGTCTCTCCTAAACTTTCCTCAGATTTTGGATTTATTGTCAGGGTACTTACATAACATCATATAAAACCCTTAAATTTCTTTTCAGACAGGATTACCACTTAATAGTAGACACATCTAAACAAATAAAGAACTGTAAACAGATAAAAAATGTAAACAAACTGATTGTTCAACACGGAGAGATTAAAAATTAAATAAAATACAAATTAAGTAAGCTCCTGAATGAGTTTGTGGTTGATGGTGGAGGGGTAGCAGCTGTTCCTGAACCTGGTGGTGCAAGTCTTGTGACACCTATAACTCTTTCCTGATGGTGGAAGCAGCGAGAACAGAGCGTGTGCCGGGTGGTGTGGATCCTTGATGATTACTGCTGCTCTCTGACGGCAGTGTTCCCCGTATAAGTTCATGATGGTGGGGAGGGTTTTGCCAGTGATGTCTGGGCTATGTGACTACCGTTTGCAGGGCTTTACACTCAGGGGCATTAGTGTCCCCATACCAGAACGTGATGTAGTCGGTCAGCACACTTTCCACCACATACCTGCTGAAATTTACCAGTGTTTCTGGTGTCACACCAAACCTCCGCAAACTACCAAGTAAGTTTAGTTGCAGGAACTTTTGAGCCATCCAGCACTTTATATCATTCAGATAGTCGTGGAGGCTTGATTGTTGGGGTTCAGGGGGAGATACAGCTGGGACTCATCAGCATAACAATGGAAAGAGATGCTGTGCTTTTGGATCATATGGCCGAGGGGAAGCATGTATAAGGGGAAGAGAATGGGGCCCTGAATAGACCCTTGTGGAACCCCGTAGGAAAGCGTAGCAGACGAAGACGAAAATTTGTCCATGTTGACTGAGAAAGTCCTATCACTGATATAAGATTTAAACTAATTCAGGGCTGAGCTATCGACTCCGACCCTCTGCCACAGTCAATCATTTTAAATAGCGCGATCCACTGTTTCAAAAGCTGCACTAAGATCGAGGAGAATTAGAATGACCGAGCTTCCTGAGTCAGTAGCGAGGAGAATTAGAATGCCAGAGCTTCCTGAGTCAGTAGCGAGGAGAAGGTCATGGTATACTCTTAGTAGGGCTGACTCTGTGCTGTGGTGGGCCTTATAACCATGAGGTTATAATGGTGGGCATTAAAAATTGATGTGCTCAGAGATTAATGCAAAGGGTGGTGTTAGAAAATTCTCCTGTTACAGATAAATGAGAGAAGGAAAGCAAAGCATTAATGGCCAGTTCACACATAATCATGTCTGCAAATGACTAAAACTGTAGTTAAAGGGTCAGATCACTGAGAGCTTTACAGCTGGTCAGAGCCAGCAAAAATTTGTAAAACTATAAGACATCAGAGCAGAAATAAGTTATTCAGTCCATTGGGTCTGCCCCACCATTTAATCATGAGCTGATCCATTTTCCCATTCAGCCCCCCTGCCTGGCCTTCTCCCCATAACCTTTGCTGACTTGCCTAATCAAGAACCTCTCAATCTCTGTGTTAAATACACCCAATGACTTAACCTCCACAACTGCCTGAGGCAATTAATTCCGTAGATTTACCACCGTCTGGCTGAAGAAACACTTATGCATCTCTATTTTAAACAGATGCCCTTCAAGCTTGAAGTTGTGCCATCTTGACCTAGACTCTCCTGCCATGAGATACAAACTTTATACATTTACTCTGTCCACGCCTTTAAACATCCCCCCACCACCCCCACCATTCTCCTAAATTCCAGATTTTACAGGCCAAGAGCTGTCAAATGCTCCACATCCTAGTGAACATCCTTTGAACCCTCTCCAACACCAACATCCTTTCTTAAAGAAACTGCTCACAGTTCTCCAAGTGGGGTCACGCCAGTGCCTAATAAAGCCTCAACATCACATCCCTGCTCTTGTATTCCATTCCTCTTGAAATGAACGCCAGCATTGCATTTGCCTTCTTCACCACAGACTCAATCTGCACGTTTACTTCAGCCTATCCTGTATGTGGACTCTCAGGTCCCTTTGCATCTGGGTATTTTCACACTTTCTGACATTATAATTCATTTTCCCCTTCTCTGCCCATTCCCTTAACCTGCCTTCTGTAGCCACCTTGCTTCCTCTGCATTACCTGTTCCTCCACCAGCTTGGCCACAAAGCCACTCATTCCATAATTCAAATCATTAATATACAACGCAAGAAGTAGTGGGTCCAACTCAGAGCCCTGTGGAACGCCACTAGCAACTGGCAGCCGAACAGAAGTTGATCCCTGTATGCCAATCAGCCAATGCTCTACCCAAGTTAGTGTGCTCTTGTTAAGTGCAGCCCCTGTCAGATGCCTTCCGAAAATCCAAATACACAACAGCCACTGCATCTCCCTTATCCAACCTGCTTGTCACTTCTTCAAAGAATTCCAATTCGTTTGTCGAGCAAGATTCTCCCTTAAGGAAAACATGCTGTGCTAAATTAGAACATAGGACATTACAATACATGCCCTTCAATCCATGATATTGTGCCTGCCTATTCCACAAAATTCTAATCCTTCCCTACCTTACACTCATGTACATCTATGTGCTCATCTTTGAGTCTTTTGAATGTCCCTATTGTACCAGCCTCCACTATCACCCCCAGCAAGGCATTCCAGGCATTCTCCACTTTGTGTAAAGAAAGTATTTACTTCTTACATTCCCCCCTAAATTTTCCTCCACTCACCTTACCAGATGGCCTCTGGTATTTGCTATTATAGCCTGTGTATAATCTTCTGCAATTATCATTTCAAAAATATACTTTATTTATTGGTGATATATTCATGCAGTACAATCAGTAAGAACTTTCCCTGTATTTGTTCAAATCAAAGCAAACTGTTGCACGGCACTTCTCTTCATCCTTTTGGCCCATGCTCCTCCCCTTCCCTTTCCCTCCCTCTTCTCCTTCCCTTCCCCTCCAGGTGCCTGCCTGACGAAGGGCTCAGGCCCAAATCGTTGGTGACATTTGACTTCCTATTAATGCTGCGTGACCTGCTGAGTTTCTCCGCCACATTTGTGTCCTTAATTTTATACTCATCTCCCTGCCCAATGAAGTCAAGCATACCCCACGTCTTCTTACCACGTTGTTCACTCACGCGGCCACTTCCAGTCCTTAAACGAACGGAGAGATGGAGATGAGAAAGAATTATTTGGGACTCTTCTTTCAAGGCTCAGTCATTGGAACGAGTACACTTTAAATCCTCTTGTCATATTTTGGAGGCCTTTTTCCATTTGAACACCCCTCCCACATTTCTAAGGCCTGGATTTCAGCTGAACTCCAGTTGAAATAGACTCCATCCCAACACTTCTTCCAGTCCCCACTCAGAAGCCGGCACCCAATATGGATCTACCCCTTCCCATAGCTTCTATTATCTAGATGTTAATTTATTCATCTGTTAATCCATTCTACACTTACAGAGAATCCAGCTATTTTGGTTCCTTCATCAGTGGATTACCGAGATCCAAGGGCTCTCAGAACAGGCAACAAATTTTGAGAGGGACTCAGCAGGTCAGACAACATCTGTGGGGAGAAGCTGTCAGTCAATGGTTTGGTCTGTGAAGAGTCACGATTCAAAATATCGAATGACCGCTTCTCTCCGTGGCTGCTGTCTGCTTCAGTCCCTCGTTGTTTGCTGAAGATTCCAGCATCTGGAGTTCTTGTTTTCCCAATCTTTTAGACCCTTCTTGTCGCCCACCAATGTACATGAAAAACTGGTCTCCATCTCCATTTTTGTTAAATGGCCTCCAAATAACCATCGTTCTTTATGCAGCCTCCTACCTTGAGGGCTGAGATTAACCTATCTTCATGCAGGCAGTTAGTAATTTGAGTCCATTGGATGTGATCTGCTCTTTGAGATCCTCCTGTCCCACAAGTCCACGCTGCCCAAATACACCCATTAACCTACAGACCCCGTACTTCATTAGAGAGTGGGAGGAAACCAGAGCATTCAGAGAAACCCCCACACAGGTCACGGGGAGAATATACAAACCCCTTACAGACAGCACTGGGTTTGAACCCAGTCACTGCCACTGTGCTAACCATTGAAAAGCTACCCGCGCTGCCCTAACCCAGATGTTTGCTCATATCTCACACATAGATCTGCCCCTTCACTGATCTGAAAATTGTGCTCCTCTTCTTTCATACTTCAAGGGACATTTGCATACCTCGATCGAACACTGTCACTCCACACTCGGAGCCATGAACTTTATCATTCAAACAGAGTTTGCTCAATCTCCTACGAACATTTTGCAAGACTCCAGATTCAGCAGCATAAAGATCTTAAATCCATTTTGCAGAACAAGACCACTTTAGATGTTGGTTGTCATTTTGTTTTGCAGAACAATACCTATCATTCAAATCATCCATGATGTGGACGTACCCCTTTACATTATTAAAGTACATCTGGAAAATCTGTTGCAATTGTTCAAAAGCCTTGCATTCTGGAAAATGTTCTGCACATGGATCTGAAGAACAATCTTCACCACAGATACCCTCTTTTCCTTGCCGACAAGAAATCAATCACAGCTTTTCCTGACAAGATCTATGCAACTGTTTCTCAAAGACTATCAAAATCCTAACACCATTGACGCAATACTCCAATTATTGTCAAAAATCAAGATTTTACACATCATTTTCATGCAAATTATCAAGGCCATGAAATTACTTGACAGATAATACATAATTTATGATATTTTTGCATGGAGTTTTGTGGAATATTCTCTTTTGTTGCTGCAGTACAACATTGAAGGTTGTGGATGTTTCAATGCTGTGTGACATTGTGATTAGATATGAATAATCAATTTGTTGTCATACTTGAAAGCTCTCATGTCTGAACAGTAAGATAATGTTTCCCTGACAGGTAATGGCAGTAGCTGTTGTGTCTTGTTAATCAATTGCTGCATGCAGAGAAAGCATAATGAGTGACGGTTGATCTGCTCAGCATCAGTCCTGGATAAACATTGAAAGTATGACTTTTCTTGTCACAACCTCACTGCTCCTCACCCATTTCTTCATACTTCAGTGATTAGGAATTTAAATGTCTGGGATATGGAGTAATGGGTTCAAATCTGAACATGGTAGCTAAGGATTTTGAATCCAGTGAACTGAGGAATGCAAAGTTGCTGACCTCAAAATCCCTCGATTGCTCAGTTCACTAACGCCCTTTAGGGAAAGGGAAATAACAACCTTAACCGGTTTGTCTCACCTGAGATTCCAGACCCATGCCTTAGAAATGAGTTCGCCAAGTACTCAAGTAAGACCGTGCAGTAAATTCTTTCTTTTCCAAGATTGCTGCCCAGTTCTGACTATGATCAACCAGAGACCTGCCTCGACCTTTTTGCTTTTGTTCTTCTCTCTCACCCCTTTATCTTGTTCTCCTTTCTGAACCCACTCTCTTCCTTTCTGCACAGGGCCAAGTTTCTGATTTTTTTTCTCTCCTGCATCTTTCTCTTGCAACTTTTACTTGTGCCTCCTTCCTGTTCAACTGATACTGAAAAGTATGACCGAACCTCAATGGTTCATCTTCCCCTTTGATCCCCATAACCTAAAAATCCACCAGAGCCATAAAGTTGGAGCAACTCAAGCAAAGATAAAGATACACAACCAATGTTTCAGGCTTGAGCCCTTCATCAAGGTATGGAAGAATGTTGGCAGGCATCTGAACAGAAAGGTAAGGGTGAAGGTAAAGGTAAGGGAGGAGCACAGTCCCGAAGGCAAGATGGAATAAGTGGAGAAGGAAGGAAAGGCACAGCAGCAAGGAGGAAGAAGGATGACTTAGTAAATAGAGAGGGAAGGGGCAGAGAGGTAAGGGAGCGAAGAGACAGAAGAGGGGGGAAGTTTAAGGGAGAAGCAGAAGCCAGGGAAGTCAAAGTTAATGCCGTCCGGCTGCCTGGAGAGTGGAGAATAATGTTGTTCTGGTTTGAAACCAGTCTGGCAGGGAAACATCTGCAGAAGAGTGGGAGTGGGAGTTTCAAAACAAAAGATCATGTTCAAGATTCATAGTGCTACTTGGCAGTGACTTCTGTTCCAGTTCTGATGGACAAAAGGTGAGAGATAACTCTAACCATTCAATATTTCTGAAAGGTTTGCCAGTTAGTGAAGCCAAAGGCTTGACTAAGCCAGTTGAGGAAAGTGGTTCATGCAGAGGTCTGTTCCAAAATGCCAAACAATCTTTTACCTCCATGGATGCTATTTGACCTGCTGAGTACCTCCAGCACAGTGGTTTTCAAACGTTTTCTTTCCACTCACATACCTATGCCATCGGTACTCTGTGATTAGTAAGGGCTTAAGGGTGAATGTGAGTGGAAAGAAAAAAAAACACTGTTTCAATCATCCCTCATTGACTTGTTATGCGCACGGTTTTAGAACTCCAAAGGAAATGGGTCAAGACCATTTTTCACAAGCAAATATTTCAGTCGCAATTGGGTCTAGAGCAGTGATTCTTAATCTTCCCTTCCCACCCACATCCCACCTTACTAATCACAGAGCACTGATGGCCTAGGGAATACTTGAAGTGGGATGTGTGTGGAAAGAGAAAGGTAGAGAACCATTGGTTTAGAGCAATGGGTCTCGACCTTTCCTCAACTTTTTTTGGAAAAGACTTTCTGGATACAGACTCTTTACTCGATCGAGCACATTGGGCTCCACTTCCTCAGACGTCTTCTGGAGTTCGTCCAAGACCTGTGATTATTCCAGCAAAAAGAAACAGATCACCCAAAGCTTGGTGGAAGGAAGTCTTAATGTATCAAGATCAAAATATCAGATTTGTTGAAGATTACTGTCCGGAGGAAGTGGGAATGAGGAAGAAAAACCACAATGTTGTGGCTGAACTCTATAATAAAGGTTTTAAACCAGCTCTGCTATATCCTGCTCGATTGAGGGTTGTCTTGAAAGATGGCAGCAAAAAGTACCTGAATTGGATGGCTGAAGCCCGTCAAGCTTTAACTGATTAAGAAGCTGTTGTGCCAGACTTAGAATGAGCTCTCGGGAGAGCTGATACCATTATAATTTTGTGGGGTTTTGACGTACCATTTAGGGAGGGGTGATTTGCTGGGATTTTTCCCTGAATTCTATCTGTGAGTTTAAAATGTTAATTTTTTTTTGCTTTCCCTTTTGTTGCCTTATCAATTTGTAAGGGTTAGTTTATCTATTATTATCCCATTATAGAGAATTTAATACTTTTAGAATGCCAATTCTTTTAGTCTGAGTTATATTAAAAACACCTGAAAGTATTTTCAAACCAGTTGAAGTCGTGGCCAAAGGTAAAATCATTAAATAAAATCTATTCACCTCGATTTTTCTGGCTAAGAATCTCCTCTGACGTGAATGGGAGATAGGTTGAACAAACTTGAGTTGCTTTCTCTGGTTAAGAGAAGACCTGAATGAGGGTTATAAAATGAGGAGAGGGATTGGTAAGGTGGACTGTCAGAATCTTTTCCCCCAGCATTGAAAGTCCAACACCAAGAGGACATTGCTTTCAGGGCAAAGGTGGAAAGCTTATGGGAGAAAGAACTTAGCATGGTACAGACTTTTCAGCCTGCAGTGTTGTAGCGGCCTATGTAAGGATGATCAGCCTAATCCTCCCCTACCTCACACCCTCTCTTTTTCTTGCATATGTGCCTATTGAAGAGTTGTTTGAATGTTCCTATTGTACCAGCCTGCACGCCACCCCCAGCAATGCATTTCAAGGCATCCACCATTCACTGTGAAACAAACTTTGACATCTGCCCTGAACTTCTCTCCATTCACCTTAAACAGATGTCCTCTGGTATTTTCTGTTGTCGCCCAAGGTAAAAGATGCCGCCTGTCCATCCTCTGTAAGCTCTTCAAATTTTTGTACCCCGCTTATCTTCTGTCTTTCCAAACAGAAAAGCCCCAGCTTTGTCAACCTTGCTTCGTAAGACATGTTCTCCAATCCAGACAGCATCCCAGTAAATCTCCTATGCCCCTCTCCAGAGCTTTCACATCCATCTTGTAATTAGATGACCAGAAGTAGGTATGCTTTATTTCAATCAAAAGTGGTGAGTGCCTGCAACAGACCATTGATACGGTGAGCAATACATTAGCAGCACTGAGGACAGACAGGGAACACCTCAGATTACGTTGCGATGAATTTCTTTTGGAGGCCTGGTTAGCACAGACATTGTGGGTCTACATTCTGCATTTTGTCTAAACTGGAGCAGCAGAGTAGAGGGATGGTTTCAATGGCATCTCCTACTCACCAAATACGAGACAAGGAGCTGGACTGTCCATGTCCATGGGTCTATTTCCACCCATGTAATTTTTGTAAGTCTAGGAACCCTTTCAATTGACATTGTTGGTCACGGAGCCATGCAGTTTAAGTCATTGGTAAAAGGTCTCGATGGATGGACCTTGCCAATCTTCTTGGTGCATAAGAGAAGTTCAACAGAAACTTGCCAGATTGGCTGCCTCGTTAACATCGCAGTAAGCCCAGTACTGTCACAGAGCCAGTGACCCAGGTTCAAATCCGGCACTGTCTTTAAGGAGTTTGTACGTTCTCCCCGTGACAGCATGGGTTTTCTCCAGGTGCTCTGGTTTCCTCCCACATTCCAAAGATATTAGGGATCAGTAGGTTAATCTGTCACATGGATGTATTTGGCTGGCATGGGCTCATGAGTCAGAAGGGCCTGTTCCCGTGCAGTATCTCCATATTAAATTAAAAATTAGATCCATCAGCCGAAAATTTTCTCAGAAGTATCCACCATACTGTTAGAAACAGAAGTACCTTCACAGAAATTGCTCGAGACAAAAATTGAGAACAAATAACATTTATTATACAACAATGCAAAGTTGGGTGCTTCCCCTTACCCTGGGAATACGCACATACACTGAGGCTCACCCAACTTTTATACAGTTGATTTCAGTATAGGAATACCCTCCCCCTTACATTCTTCTGCCTCCTGGATGGGTTTGGCATTAGGCAATCCTGTCTGCCTACGTGCTGGATAGGACCCAGGGGGGGTATCCTGTCGGTGTCCCATCATGTCATTATCCTTATTGTCCATACGGGGCAGAAAATTATCCCTCATTTTAGGTGTGCATAATTAACAAAAGAATGAAAGAACCTCCATTGCCTGCGCCAACCGTTTAACTTGACTTAGCATGAAAAATAAGATGCTTGCTGATCTTTTTCTGGGTAGCTCTCCTCCTTGACACCAACTTGGAATGCCAAGGATCAGTTTCTGCAGTGTATGACTACATTAAAAAAAATATTTCCCTTTTCAATTTTTTTATGCCCTCACTTCTCATTCCTGTCTGATCATTCAATAAGTTATTCCAGCTAAGTCCAGGGAGTATTTTTTATTCTGTGAAAACTGCTGTGGTACTTAGAAGCAGAAGATCAATGTGCAGGCCTTTATTAGGAGATAGACTCTTCATTCTGTCAATGGTTCTGGCAGAGAACTGGTGCATGGGGCAATTATACAGCAAAGTATACATCTTGTCAGCACCATTCCAAAGTGGAAAGAATTCACATGAGACCCAAATGCAAGATGACACCTCGAAATTAATTTTCAGTGTGCTGTCAAACAGGCCTGAGGCTGCACACAGAGAAATGAAAAGTACCACTCGAGGAAATCCTTACCATTTCTTGAATTTATTTGAATTTAACACATGCATATCATTCTTCTGGGCAGTGACTGACATTTATGCTCCCCAGTAAAAACAAGGCATAAAACATGAATAAGCTATTGATCCAGTCCTGACAGCTAGTGAATCATCTGACAGGCATTTGTTCTTCCCCCAAATTGTTCTCTAAAGTTTGATGACAATTTTTCCCCCTCAAGGCTTGGAAAGGAGTTGATTCATTTTCTGCAAAATCACAAGGGGTGTAGGTGCGAAATTACACCATTCAGCCCATTGAGTGCTCTGCCATTCATATCACCATCATTATATTTTTCCTTTCAACCCCCGTTCCCTTGCCTTCTCCCCATAACCTTTGCCACCCTTACTAATCAAGAAACTACCAACCTCTGCTTTAAATCTACCCAATGATCTGGCCTCAATAAATTCCACAGATTCACCACCCTCTGGCTGAAGAAACTTCTCCTCATCTTTGTTCTAAAGAGACATACATTTATTCTGAGGCTGAGCCCACTGGTCCTAGACTTTCCCAGTACTGAAAACTCTATTCCAGGTTCACTCCATCCATCCCTTTCAATATTCAGAAGGTTTCAGTAAGATTTCTTGTCATCCATCTGAACTCCAGTGAGTACAGACCCAGAGTGATCAAATGTTCCTCATATGTTCTTCGTCCCCAGGATTTATCTCAAAAACTTTCTCTGGACCCTCTGTAATGCCAACACATCCTTTCTTAGACAAGGAGCCCTAATATTCCAAATATGGTCGGACCAATGCCTTGGAAAACCTCAGCATTGTAAACTAGCAATACAGAAACCTGCTGGAGGAACTCAGCAGTTCCCACCATCCATAGGAAGTAGAGTAACCAATGTTTCGGGCATGAGCCCTTCATCAAGGTATGAGCAACAAGCAGACAGGCACCTGAGTATAAATGTGGGTGGGGGCAGGGGAGAAGTTGAGAAGGGAGGAAGGGGTGGGAGATGAGCATAGGTTAAGAGGTAAGTCATTGGTGGATACAGCCGGAAAGGTACAAAAGAAAAAAATGAGAAGTGATAGGGTAGGGTATCCCTTATAGGAGAGAGATGAGGAGTTGGAGGAAAGGAGACAGAGGATAGGGAAAGAGAGAGATTCGGGGTGGTGGTGAATGGAACCGGAGATGTCAATGCTAATGCCATCTGGTTGGAGAGTGCCCAGACGGCCTACAAGGTCTTGTCCCTACAATTTGCAGAGAGGTCTTCTGAAATAAGAATTCCCAGAATCCAATTATACTAACCTTCTCCATCTACGTCCAATCAATGCAGATTGGCGTGGGGTCATTGGGATTCACCTTTCTAATACCCAGAATAAGCTCTTTGGTCTTGATTGAGAGCAAGATTGTTTGTTTTTATACATACAGCATGGTAACAGGCCCTTCCAGCCTTCCAGCCTGTGCCACCCAATTACACTCAATTGACCTACACCCCCACTATGTTTTGAAGGGTGAGAGGAAACCAGAAACCCCAGAGGAGACCCACGTAGACATGAGAACAACATATCAACTCCTTTTGGACATTTCCAGCTTCTAACCCTGGTTCCTGGTGCTGTAACAGGGTTGTGCTAACTGTGCCATCCAACCAGATTCCCAATCTCCATCCTACATTCTAGAACATAAAACAGAGAAATCGATAGCACAGTATAGGCCCTTCAGTCCACAGAGTGGTGCTGACATCATAACCTTCTTGAGTAACTGCCTTGAATATCCCTACAGCATAACTTTTCATTTTTCTCAGTCCCAAAAGATCCGATTGTACCTGCCTCCACTATCATTGCTGGCCACCACTTCTCTGTGTGAAAAGCATGCTCCCTGTACTTACTTCCTAGCACCTTAAAACTATGCCTCCTTGTATTAGCCATTTTGGCCCCAGGAAAAAGCCTCTGGGCATCTACACAACAATGGCTCTTATTAGCTTATGCACCTTTATCAGGTCGCCTCATCCTCTGTCTCTCCTAGTTCATAGCCTATTCTCATTCAGACTCCTGTTATTCAGCCAACAAGAAACAGTTCAGCCAGTGAATTTGCCAATTGAATTAGAGCTGAATTTGGCTACGCGGTCATACAGGCACAAGGAGTAGAGCAGGGGACAAAGCATGCAGCCTTGAGGTGCCCTCTGCTGATGGTCAGTGTGAAGAAGGAGACGTTTCCAATCCACGCTGATTGGAGGATCCAGTTGCAGAGGGATGGACAGAGTCCCAGATCCTTCACTTTGGTCCTGAGATTTGCTGGTAGGCTGGTGCTGAATGCTGAGACTTAGTCAACACATGGAGTGGGTGTTCACGTTGTCCAGGAGATCTAATGAAGAGAAGAGAGCTAGTGAGATGACAGCTGCTGTTGACCTGCTGAGACGATAGGCAAATTTACCCGTGAATTGGAGTGGTTAGTTACTGTGAACATGATTTATTTAGGAGCACTTTGTAATATTCACAATGGGGATGAAAAGGCACCTTCTTTCACTTCGACACCCTGAAGCTGCTTTCAATATGAACATCTCTTCACTGACTGAGCTCTCAGGCCTGATGTCGTTTCATTCAGAAGATTCCAGCCCATTCAATTGTTGCATGAATCTCTCTTAAGTCGCAGCATAGAATCAGATCTTCAGCTCAACTTGATTCCTGACTTTATGTCCCTTGTGATTTTGTAAGTTCACCCCTTAACCTTCAATGCTCCAGTGGAAAAGAAGTCCCAGCCTCTCTTTATAATTCAAGCCCTCCAGTCCCAGGAATAATCCTCACAATTTTTTTTTCTGCACCTTTTCCATCTTTATTATCATCTTCCATGGAACATTAAAACATTGCATTAAAGTTCAGGCCCTTCAGCCCATGATGTTGTGCTGGCCTTTGGGAATCGACTCCAAACAATCTAATTTTTCCCTACCTCACACCCGTAACCCTCTCTTTTACTTACAGCCATATGCCTGTCTAAGAGCCTTTTGAATGTCCCCATTGTATCAACCTCCATCATCCTTGGCAATGCATTCTAGGACTCCCTCTCCCCCTTTTCTTTGTCTTTTGCTTGGCTTCGCGGACGAAGATTTATGGAGGGGGTAAATGTCCACGTCAGCTGCAGGCTCGATTGAGGCTGACAAGTCTGATGCGGGACAGGCAGACACGGTTGCAGCGGTTGCAGGGGAAAATTGGTTGGTTGGGGTTGGGTGTTGGGTTTTTCCTCCTTTGTCTTTTGTCAGTGAGGCGGGCTCTGTGGTCTTCTTCGAAGGAGGTTGCTGCCCACCAAACTGTGAGGCGCCAAGATGCACGGTTTGAGGCGATATCGGCCCACTGGCGGTGGTCAATGTGGCAGGCACCAAGAGATTTCTTTAGGCAGTCCTTGTACCTCTTCTTTGGTGCACCTCTGTCACGGTGGCCAGTGGAGAGCTCGCCATATAACACGATCTTGGGAAGGCGATGGTCCTCCATTCTGGAGACGTGACCCACCCAGCGCAGCTGGATCTTCAGCAGCGTGGACTTGATGCTGTCGGCCTCTGCCATCTCGAGTACTTCGATGTTAGGGGTGAAGTCGCTCCAATGAATGTTGAGGATGGAGCGGAGACAACACTGGTGGAAGCGTTCTAGGAGCCGTAGGTGATGCCGGTAGAGGACCCATGATTCGGAGCCGAACAGGAGTGTGGGTATGACAACGGCTCTGTATACGCTTATCTTTGTGAGGTTTTTCAGTTGGTTGTTTTTCCAGACTCTTTTGTGTAGTCTTCCAAAGGCGCTATTTGCCTTGGCGAGTCTGTTGTCTATCTCGTTGTCAATCCTTGCATCTGATGAAATGGTTTATATCTAAAAAAAACTTACCTCTAACAGCTCCCTGAAATTTTCTTCTGCTCACCTTAAATAGGTGTCCTCTGGTGTTTGCTATTGTTGCCCCAAGAAGAACAGTGCTCAGTGTCCACCCTATCTAAGCACTCATTATTTTATACAATTTTCCTGCAACAGGGTGATCAGAAGTGCATAAAATCCTCCACGTGCCCTTTCATTCTTTCTGGCTTCTTTCAGCATCCAATCCTTTGATGAGGTGGTGTCAACTTATACAATGGTTCTCAACCTTTATCTCTCCCCTCACATCTCACTTTAACTAATCCCTAGGCCATCAGTGCTCTGTGATTAGTAAGGGATTGCTTAAGGTGGGATGCGAGTGGGAAGAGAAGGTTGAGAATCACTGCTCTAGACCCAATTGTTACTGAAATATTTGGCTTGAGAAAAATTGTCATTGGCCCATTTCCTTTGGAGTTCTGAAACCATGCACATATCGAGTCAATGAGGTACAAGTAAAACAGAGGTTTTCAAACTTTTTCTTTCCACCCACCTTAAACAATCCATTACTAATCACAGAGCACTAATGGCATAGGGAATACTTAAAGTGGGATGTGAGTGGAAAGGAAAAGTTGAGAACCCCTGGGATAACCCTTTCACTCCAGGGAACATTCTCATGAACCTCCTCTGGACCCTCTCCAATTCCAACATATCCTTCCTTGTAGGAGGAGCTCAGAACTGTTCACAATACTTCAACTGCAGACTGACCAATGCCTTCAATATTACATCCCTGCTTTTATATTCTACGCCTCTTGAAATGAATGCTGGCATTACAGGTGCCTTCCTCACCACTGCCTCCACCTGCAAGTTAACCTTTCAGGGAATATTGCATGAGGATTCCCAAGTCCCTCTGCACCTTAGCTGTCTGAACCCATTACCCATTTAGAAAATTAATTATGCCTTTATTCATTCTTCCAAAGTGCATGACCATGCACTTCTCTCCACTGTATTCCACCCGTCATGTCCTTGCCCCAATCTCCAGTGATTCTCAATCTCTTTCTTCCCACTCACATCCCACCTTAAGCAATCCCCTACTAATCACAGAGCATCGATGGCATAGGGATTACTTAAAGTGGGATGTGAGTGGAAAGAAAAAAAGTTGAGAACTGATTTACACCTCTCCTCCCAGCCCCAGTCTTTCAGACCTGCTACCATCCACTGCTCTGCTGAGCATCTCCCAACAAACTGCATCGCCTGATATTGAATACTTCAGTAGATGCCCCTTCAAAATGACAGGTTAAAGAAAGTGCACAGCTGTCAAAAATTTGAAGTCCAGTATTGTACACAGAGGATTTCCCATAAGGTTGAACAGATAGCTGGTCAAAACAAAGGTCAATTTCCATATGCTTGCAATCTGGAGGGCCATCTAACCATCCGGACAGGAAGCAAGTCGTCAGTCACTTACCCCTGTCAACCTACCCACAGGTATAGCCACCTTCTCATTGGTGGTCCTCCTCACCCAAAGTCACATGGGCTTTTCCTTGGCAGCTGCCCCCCCCCCCCCCCCCCCCCCACCACCACCACCCGAGTCAGCTGCGGTACAAAACCCAGCACATGGAACAGCTCACTCTCTTTTCTCTTTGGAACCATCCCAAAGCTCCAGCCCAGGTTGTGAGATGTAGGCAATGCTGGAGGACTGATTGTATGGTGTGTGATGGTGAAGGGTGGGGGTTAAATGTGGCATGAACCCTAGAGGAGACTATCATGCCTCCACCCTGTTGTAGCTTCTAGATAGAGATATAACCTTGTTAATCGTGGTGCCATGCCTACTTTTCAGGGGAGGTGTGGCAGGTACTGTTTGTATGAACCCTTGAAATAACATGGGTACAGTTTAGTTAACTTGCATCAGAGAATTACTGTATTTTTGTGCATATAACACCCATGCATTATCTCTGTAAGCATGCTATACCAGAACTTTTTTTAGCATATTAACTGTAAAATTGAAGTTATTCGAGGATCAATGGGTTCTACATTAAAATTTATTTTAATTGCTGGAATGGAATTATCAAAAAATTTCTGCAGTCAAGAACTATATAACATCTGAAATAACAAGTAATGACGCCATTTATAAATGCAGTATATGTGTGGGTGCACTATATGCATGAAAATACGGTAGTGGTTTGCAAGTGGGTCTGTGTGCCTCCTGTTGCATGTGACTAAGCTTCATGGTTTAGTACTAACACATGTCCAGGAATGTCACTCTTCGAACCCTTCAAATTGTTCTACCATCACAAATATGCAAACTACAATTGCAGTCAGAATAATGCAAAAAGCGCTTGTCAACATATATTCTTACCTAGTTATATTATTTTTGTTGATTCGATGAAATGTTTTGTGGCAAACAATGGCTGCTTTACACCAGCACAAATAAATCAATAAAGAGTCCTGGTACCAAATGGGATGTTATATTACAAAGTAGCTTTATTTTCACTGTTAACTTTTGCCATGCAAATCATTCAGTGTTCATACAAATAATCCTTGAAGAGATTAGTTTGGAAAGTTTAATGATTTCCAAACTATTTTCACTCCTATTTTTGTCAAGAACAAGACAGTTGTTCCATTTTGTAAAGCATCTTGAGACGTTGACAGGATGGATCATGCAGAGGAAGGGTTCCCTGTGGGAAATCAAATCGTATTGATTGATCCAGGTGCAAATCAGATGGCCACCTTTCAAAAACATATTTTGCTCAACTTTCCAGCTCATCTGGGATAAACTTGGAGGCAACGCCAGCAATTTCATCATGGACATTAATAAAATGGTCCAATCGACAGGAGAGTGAAAAGGATCTAAAAGCCCATGCAAACTGGGAGAATTGAAATCCACTGGAGTTTGAACGAGTGAGAGTAGGTTTTATGGAAATAAACAAGATCCTGCAGGGTCTTAGCAACATGAATTCCCCTACAAAGAGAATTTAAAAGCAGGGGTCACAGTTAGAAGATAAGAAGTCATCGAATGGAGTCATTGCGATTTTGTTTTAAAAGCCAAGGTGAATTATTTTTGTCCTCAAGAGTTGGATCAAACTGAGGTGGAAATAAAGCCTTTAACCATTTTTGTGGCAAAGTAAGACAGGAATATTAATTATGGGTTCCTGGTGACGGGGAGTTGACGACACAATCAAATTAGGGCAGTCTGCAGGGGCTAAGTGGAATTCGTACAACTTGTTCATAAAATCAAAGGGAAACTAAGGGAGTTAAACAAAGCCAAGGGAACTCCATGGGGAATTAGCCTCCTGCATTTCAGTCATGAAATGGAGGGAAAGAAATTTGATCAGTTCAGAATGATCAGGGGTTGTGGTTGTTGGACAACTTGGGATGACAGCTTATTGATGATGTTGGGTTCATCAAATTATTGAGAGCAGAACTATTTTTTGCATCAAAGATGATGGCCAAGGCTGACGTGACAGTGAAGGCAGCTGATGTAGACCATGCATTCAATATCAGGAGGGTGCAGTAAGTTTCAGCAGGGATGGATCACGTGTCTTGGGCAGGGAGGAGAAGGAGTTGGAGGTGTACAGGTGATCGAGGCAGGGGCATCTGAGCCAGGCATTGATGAGCTGGTCAAGCAAAATTTGTTCATTCCACCCCCCCCCCCACCCCCACCATCCCTACTAGCTATGGTGGGAATATGCCATACAATGTGGACACAGGTCTTGTGGCTCAACTTGCCCACACCTGCCAAAAGGCCTCATCCACACCAGTCCCACCTTCCTGTATTTGGTTCATATCCCTCTAAACCCATGCATCCGTCTAAATATTTCTTAAGCATTTCAATAGTACCTGCCTCAACTACCTTTTCTGACAGCTGTTCCATACACCCACCACCCTCTGGAATCCCTCAGGTTCCTGTTAAATCTCTCTCCCCTAATCTTAAACCTATGTCCTTCAGTTCACAATTCTCCTACTCTGGCATTCACCTAATCTATATCTCGTGTAGAATAGTTCGAGTGAATTGAAAGTGAGATGGTAATTTGTTATTGTTGGAGAAGCATTGATAATAACTACAGAAGATGTAAGACACAAGCTCAATAAAACGGTTAAATTGAGCAATTCTCATCATCAGCTTTGCTGTAAATTGCAAAGTTGAACTCCTTTTTTAAGATGTGCAGCACGATAACAGGCCATTTTGGCCCACGAGCCCATGTCGCCCAATTTACACCCCATTAACCTCCACCTCTGGTATATTTTGAATAGTGGGAGGAAGCCAGGAAAACCCCATGCAGACATGGAGAAAATGTACAAACTCCTTACAGACAGTGTGGGATTTGAACCCCAGTCCCGATCGCTGGCACTGTAAAAGCATTGCGCTAACCGCTACGCCAACCGTGCCATCTGTTGTGGTCATTAATTTCTTACCCGTAGCAATGGGTAGTTTGGCCTGGAGGCTTGTTCCCCCACTGTGAAATGCTACATTATTCTTAAAGGTGTGAGTGGCTGAATAACATCCTGGGTACAAGCTGTCCTGGTGAAAATGCATTGTTCAACAAATCTTATTTTTTCTCTCTCTGAAAATAGTCCAGCTAAGATTATAATTGATTGTTTCTGCAGTTTTTTTATTTTTTTAAGAAGAATAGGTTGTAAATCCTGTTGAATGGCGTGGCAGGTTTGAGTGACAATCCCTGGCCATAATTCACATGTTCATGGATAGCTGACTTGAACTTTTGTGAAAGGAAATAGGCTGAGTTCATGAAAGGAACAGCACGTTGAAGGCTGAGGGAGTGCAGTAGGAAGGGGCGGAACTTTGGGTGTGGAATAACTGCCACATTATATAGGAAAAGTAACATTTATGTTTAATGGGAACTTCCTCATGCAGAGAGCTGTCAGTTGAAGTGATGAATGCAGGCTCAATTTTGGCATTTGAGACTGTATCTAGGTATATGTGTGGGAAGTGTAGTGAGGGCTATGGTCAAGGTGCAGGTCAATGGGACCAGGGAGAATAACAGTCTGGCACAGACTATATACTCATGTAGCAGACCCCACCCCCCACCACCCCCGCTATTTTTAGTCCAATTTTTCGTTCCAGCCACCCACCCATCTGAGCTCCCTTCGCAGACCCACGCCTAGACCCCGCTGTCCACCCATCCAAGCTCTCAATGCTCCGAAAGCAGACTTACCAGCTGTAATGCGCGTCAAAAAAAACCAAAGACTTGTTGATCCAAACCAAGGCTTTTATTAACTAAAAGACTGGAGGGCCTGGCAGACACGCACTGCAGCTCGGTGGAGATGTAACCCATAGGCGGCGGAGAAATGACAGCGCCAGAACTGTGGACATCAGCCCAGTTTCTCGGCATCGGCCTGGTCCTCGGCACCAGTGAGCGGGGGCCCGGGAACTGACGGGGCAGAAACAGCCGGGAGGTCATATTTGGTGACCGGCTGTTCTGCGTTGTAGGACACATTGTGACCCAAACTCTTCTCTGATGCTAATATATACAGTGACCGTCCCATCCCCACCAGTTCTGTACCCCAGTATTACAGTCATAAAGGGTACCGTACTCCAGTGTTGTACAATGATAGTCCGGTCCCCATCAAAACTGTACCCGTATTATACAGACAGACCTGACCCCACTAGTACTTACCCCAGTGTTATACAGTGACAGGCCCATCCCCATGGTACTGTGCCCAGTGTTACACAGTGACAGATCTGTCCACACCAGTACTGTACCCCAGTATTACAGTGATAAAGGGTACCGTACTCTAGTGTTGTACAATGATAGTCCGGTCCCCATAAAAAAAGAAGAAAAAAAGGAGGAAAAAAATACAAAAAAAACTAAAAGACTGGAGCTTATCACAAGTTGGTCGACCAGCCCAGAATGACCTGGTCTGGCTAGGAGCAATCGTTTAAGACCTGCCAGTAGGTGTGGCTACACTCTCAGCCAATCACAGACATCCTACACTTCTTCTTTTCTTCTTTGGCTTGGCTTCGCGGACAAAGATTTATGGTACATATGTACATATACACATTGGTGATAGAATCTGTACTATCACGCCACCCGGTCCCGGCAGGCTGCCCATAGCCTCAAACTTTGCAGGTACTTACCGCTGTCAAAATGGTTAACTCCCTCAATGTTACCTAAAAATGTGTCCATAAAATTAGCTTCTTACCCGAGTATATATGGTAAATGCACTGAAGGGCCTGTTTGTGTTCTGTACTCTTCTATGGGTCTATGGCAATATTTTTCCCCCTAAACATACTGCAGTCATAATATAAAGCAGCATCTCGCCTTTCTCTAAGTTTATTGTGTTATCAGTTCAATAAATTCTCTTACAATGCATCAATGCCACTTTCCTTGACGATTCCCCATACATGCTGACCCAAGTTGTGTTAGTCATGACCCAATTCCTTAGTGCCCTCTGTCGTCTGATCCTTGCCTACTGAAGTGACTGCACCGAGGGTCAGTGCGCCCATCGACATGTCCTCCTGCACACTGGCAGGATAATGGCCAACTCCTTCTGCTGGAAGACCTTTAAGATTTGAGTGACCAAAGTGCTTCCCTTCACCGAGTCGATGATTTGCCAGTAGCTGCTCACGTTTGTCTCGTAAACCTGTAGATCACTTGATAACATGAGCTGTGCTCACTGCTCTGCAGAGCATTCTAGGGGTGTCCCACACTGGCCTCATTAAACATCTCAGAATGCAGGTAACCATCCTCATTCTGAAAGGACTGTTTGAGAAGTAGATGCTGAGTCCAGAACCATCAGTTTTGTTTCAATGCACGCGGCACAAAACCTTGAAAAATATAGAACATAGAAGATTACAGCACAGTGCAGGCCCTTTGGTCTACAATGTTGTGCACACCCATGTAAACCAACTCCATATCAATCTAATTATACCTCACACCCATAGCGCTCGAGGAAGTCACGTGATGGAGTAGTGGCCGGTCAGGGAATTCCAGCCCTCTCCGGAAAAGTTGAAAAAAAACCGCACAAAACACAAAGGTACAAGAATAAAAATTAAAACAAAGTAAAAGTAAAGGTGAGAAGAAAATGGCAGCGAAGAGAGAAAAGTCAAAAGCAACGGGAAAAAGAGAAGAAGAAAGAACGTCGGAAGAAGAAGTTGAAGGCCTTACCTGTCCGAGGAGGCCCGCCGCGGAGAGAGAAGCCCGCTCCCTAAGGTCGGTGGAAGTCCCGAGCTTGGGACTACAAAAATGGCTCGCGGAGCCGAGTAAAAGTGCGCAACCGCGCATGCAAAAAAACACACTGACGGGAGGGGGAACAGCTGAGGAGTCGATCTCCACAGCTGAGAGTGATAGCTGCAACACAGAACAGGAAGAGAACACAGAAAACAACGAGAATAAGAAAGAAGAGAGCAAAAAGAAAACAAGGAAACAACAGATGGCCAACCCAGAGGAAGAAGAAGAAGAAGAACATAGAGAAATGGAAGAAGAAGGGAAAGGCAGGACAATGGATATATTCTTTTTTAAAGAATATATGGAATCAGTAAAAGAATGGCAATTACAAGAATTTAATGAAATAAAAAGAAGAATTAAGAATGCAGAAGAAAAAATGAATAAAATAGAGATGGTCATATCAGAGATAGGAAAAAGAGTGGACAATGTGGAAGAACGAGAAATAATCGTAGAAATGGAAGTAGAGGACTTAAAAGAGAAATTAGAAGAATCTAATAAAAAAGTTAAAGAGGCACAAGAGCTGTTAGCTCAGAAGATAGATATAATGGAAAACTATAATAGAAGAAATAATATAAAGATAGTGGGCCTTAAGGAAGATGAAGAAGGCAAGAATATGAGAGAATTTATAAAAGATTGGATCCCCAGGGTCCTAGGAAAACCAGAATTACAGGAAGAAATGGAAATAGAGAGGGCACATAGAACACTAGCCCCGAAACCACAGCCGCAGCAAAAACCAAGATCCATTTTAGTAAAATTCTTAAGATATACAACAAGAGAAAATATATTGGAGAAAGCAATGAAGAAAATAAGAGAAGACAAAAAGCCATTGGAATACAAAGGTCAAAAATTTTTTTTCTATCAAGACATAAGTTTTGAACTCCTGAAGAAGAGGAAGGAGTTCAATACAGCAAAAACGATCCTATGGAAAAAAGGATATAAGTTTATGTTAAAGTACCCAGCGGTACTTAAAATGGTTATTCCAGGGCAACAAAACAGACTATTCTCGGATCCGGAGGAAGCACGAAAATTTGCAGAATAACTACAAAACAAGCAAAGAGATGAAGACATGTAATGAGAGTAAAAATGACCACGAACTATATGTATGTGTGCATATGCTTGGGACTACAAAAATGGCTTGCGGAGCTGAGTAAAAGTGCGCAACCGCGCATGCACGAGGAGTCGCGCATGCGCGATGCGCATGCAAAAAAACACACTGACGGGAGGGGGGAACAGCTGAGGAGTCGATCTCCACAGCTGAGAGTGACAGCTGCAACACAGCAACAGGAAGAGAACACAGAAAACAACGAGAATAAGAAATTTTAGATAGGAAAATAAGGGAAATGTTTGATGTTTTAGAAATGTTGTCTTATAAAGTGTTCAAAGCAAGAAAGCAGAAAGGGATAAGAAGGAAAGGTGATGATGAGGAAATGGAAAGGGAAGATAAACAAAGTACGAAATGGCTACATTGAACTATATGACTTTAAATATTAATGGAATACATAACCAAATCAAAAGGAAGAAACTGCTAAATTTACTGAAAAAAGAAAAAATTGATATAGCATTCGTGCAAGAAACACATTTAATTGAAATGGAGCATAAGAAATTAAAGAGAGATTGGGTAGGACATGTAACAGCAGCGTCATATTATTCAAAAGCTAGAGGAGTAGCTATATTAATCAGTAAAAATGTACCAATTAAAATAGAAGAGGAAATAATAGATCCAGCAGGGAGATATGTAATGATAAAATGTCAGATATATTCGGAGTTTTGGAATTTACTCAATATTCACCTAACAAAGAAGATCAAAAATTTATGCAAGATATTTTTTTGAAGATAGCAGACATGCAAGGGAACATATTAATAGGAAGGGATTTCAACCTTAATTTGGATTCAAATATGGATAAAACTGGGAAAAAAATTAACAGAAAGAACAAAGTAACCAAATTTATAATTAAATCGATGCAAGAAATGCAACTTTTGGATATATGGAGGAAACAACACCCAAAGGAAAAGGAATATTCATATTATTCGGGTAGACATAAAACATACTCAAGAATAGACCTATTCCTGTTATCAGCTCGTATGCAAGATAGAGTAAGAAAAACAGAATATAAAGCTAGAATATTATCGGACCATTCACCCTTGATATTGACAATAGAGTTAGAGGACATCCCTCCAAGAATGTATAGATGGAGATTAAACTCCATGATACTTAAAAGGCAAGATTTTAGAGAATTAATTGAAAGACAAATTAAAATGTACTTTGAAATAAATACGGAATCAGTGAAAGATAAGTTTATACTATGGGACGCAATGAAAGCGTTCATCAGAGGGCAAATAATAAGTTATGTAACCAAGATGAAGAAGGACTACAATCAGGAAACAGAGCAGTTGGAAAGGGAAATAGTAAATATAGAAAAAGAAATAGCAATGAAGGAAGACACAACTAAAAGAAGAGAATTGGCAGATAAAAAAATAAAATATGAAACACTACAAACATATAAGGTGGAGAAGAACATAATGAAGACAAAACAGAAATATTATGAACTAGGGGGAAAAAACGCACAAAATTCTAGCATGGCAGCTTAAGACAGAACAAACTAAGAGAATGGTATTGGCATCAAGGAAAAAAGACAAACAAATCACATATAATCCAACAGAGATTAATGAAAACTTCAGAGAATTCTATGAACAATTATACCAAACTCAAAACGAAGGGAAAGAAGACAAAATAGATGAATTTTTAACTAAAATTGAACTACCAAAATTACAAATAGAGGAACAAAATAAATTACCAGCGTCATATAGGCCAATATCATTACTTAACACAGATTATAAGATAATAGCTAAACTATTAGCAAACAGATTAGCCGATTATATACCTAAAATGGTAAATCTAGACCAAACTGGATTTATTAAAAAAAGACGAACAACAGACAATATTTGTAAATTTATTAACTTAATTCATGCAGTAGAAGGGAGTAAAGCACCAACAGTAGCAGTTGCTTTAGACGCAGAGAAGGCCTTTGACAGAGTAGAATGGAATTATTTATTCAAAGTATTGCAAAAATTCAGTTTACCAGAGAAGTATATTAATTGGATTAAAGCATTATATAAGGGGCCATTGGCGAAAGTGACAGTAAATGGATATATATCAAAGCAATTTAATTTAAGCAGCTCAACAAGGCAGGGATGCCCACTATCACCCTTATTGTTTGCGTTAGCTATAGAACCACTAGCAGAATTGATAAGAACAGAAAATAAAATAAAAGGGATAAAAATAAAAGACAAGGAATATAAAATCAGTTTATTTGCAGATGATGTTATAGTATACTTAACAGAACCAGAATTGTCAATAAAAGAATTACATAAGAAATTGAAGGAATATGGAGAAGTGTCGGGTTACAAGATTAACGCAAATAAAAGTGAAGCAATGCCAATGAATAATGCGGATTTCTCAAAATTTAAGAAGGAATCACCATTCAGATGGCAAATGCAAGCAATAAGATACCTAGGTATACAAATAAATAAAAACCTTGGCCATCTATATAAACTCAATTATTATCCACTAATGAAAAAATTACAGGACAACTTAGAGCATTGGAAAGACTTACCACTAACACTAATAGGAAGGATAAACTGTATTAAAATGAACATTTTCCCAAGGATACAATACCTATTTCAAGCATTGTCAATACACTTGACAGAGAAATTCTTCAAGGAGTTAAAGAAAATAATAAGGAATTTTTTTATGGAAAGGGGGGAATCCGAGGATAGCACTAGATAAATTAACAGAATGGTATAAACAAGGAGGCTTACAACTGCCAAACTTTAAAAATTATTATAGAGCCGCACAATTAAGATACCTATCAGATTTTTATCAAAAAAGGGAAAAGCCAGATTGGACTAGATTAGAACTAGATAAAATAGGGGAGAAGATACCTGAACATATATTATATAAATGGGATGAAAAATTGGTACAACGTAGGAGTTCTCCAGAATTACATCATTTGCTCAATATTTGGAAGAAGATTCATGTAGAAAGGAATAAAACAAATTACCAATTACCAAAACTATTACTGACGCAAAATCAGTTAATCCCTTTTACAATAGATAACCTTTCCTTTAGAGAATGGGAGAGAAAAGGAATCAAAAGAATAGAAAATTGTTTTTCAGGAAATAAATTACTATCCTTTGAACAAATGAAGAATAAATATAATATAACTCAAGATACAGTGTTGGCATACTACCAACTGAAATCCTACTTGAAGGACAAATTAGGAAGCAGTCTGAGGTTACCAGAGGGAAGTAACTTTGAATATGTGATTACAGATACAATGATAATCAAAAAATTTATAACAAATATGTATATTAAACTGCAAGAAAAGGAGAATGAGGAAACAAATGGTAAAACTAAACAAAAATGGGAACAAGATTTAAACATAAAGATAAAGAAGGAAACATGGGAGAAGTTATGCTCTGGAACTATGAGAAATACAATAAACACGAGGTTACGTATGATACAATATTACTGGATACACAGGCTATACATTACACCTCAAAAGTTAAATAAATGGGACCCAACAGTATCTGAAAGATGTTTTCGTTGTAAAAAAGAAATGGGAACAACAATTCATGCAATCTGGACATGTGAGAAAGTGGAAAAATTTTGGGAAGATCTAAACCAGATATTAAATAAAATTACAGAAAACAATATACCAAAAAACCCAGAGATCTTCCTCCTAAGTAACATAAAAAACAAAGAATTTGGACTTGATTTGGATGGTGCACAAAAAAGATTTGTTATGATAGCTCTAGCCATAGCAAAAAAATGTGTTATGTCAACCTGGAAATTAGAAGATAATTTGAGAATACAATGGTATATAGAAATGAATAAATGTATTCCATTAGAAAAAATAACATATAATTTAAGAAATAATATTGAAATATTTGAACAAATATGGGAGCCATACATGAAACACAATAGAGAAAACCTACCGGGGACATTCACCACCTAAATTAACGAAAGGAGAAGGAAATGAAAAGAATTGACTCAGTGGAATTTCTTGTTTATTTTTATTGAATGACAACATTGTTTGACTGGTTTAATGTATCTTAGATTCTGTACTTTAAATGAGTGGGGGGGGGAGGTAGGGAGGGTGGGATGGGAGGAGGGAGGGGGGAGAAAATGACACTGTATATATTTGAAAAAAGAAAATGTATGTATCTTGGTCAATGTGGTTTATCGTGTGAAAAATAAAAAATTTTTAAAAAACACCCATAGCGCTCTATTTTTCTTACATCCATGCGTCTATCTGAGTCTTTTGAATGTCCCTGTGGTACCAATCTCCACCACTGCCCTTGGTAAAGTGCAGCGGGCCAGGTCAACCCTGCCCATGACAGGCCAAATGGCCGTAGCGAACAGCCAGGGCACAGGGGTTTTCCCCCCATCACGCAGAAGTTCCAGGCTGCAGGAGCACATTGCCAGGGGAATGGCCAGGCCTCATTATGACATCACTCCCGTGAGCCTGTCTCCTTTCCCCCCCCCCCCCCCCAAAAGAAGGCGCAGGGTTTGAATAAACAGCAGGTACTGGTTTACTTGCTTGGTGTGGACTGCATTTATTACAGCAGCTCTGCCTTTAGCAGTGGTACAGATGCATTCCAGGCACCCACACTCTCTTTCCCTTTGATGGATGGTGCATTGAGCTGCTGGGTTCCTCCAGCACTTTTGCGCCTTGAACTACAATCCCATCATCTGCAGACTTTCCTGTTTAACAGCTTCTGAATGAAGAACTGTCCCATCGCATCCCTTCTAAATCCCACCCCCTCACCTTTGTTATGGCCTCTCATTATGGACCCTCCCTCTGTGGGGAACAGAATATCACTATTCACCTCATCTCTGAAATCATGATTTTATAGACCTCAACAAAAGTCCCTCTCAACTTCCTCCACTCTACAGAAATTTTTTTTTCAACCATCTCGTGAGATAATTCGGCTTTCCTATTCTTGGCAACAACTGTATTACATGCTTCCTATAGCCTCCTGTTCCGTTGTTATTTTCAGACAGGGTTCCTCAAGTTTGGTTCATAGAATTAGCCATTGAACACTATCTAAACAGCAGCTAGGACTTCCTTGCTTTTACACATCAGGATTCCACAGAGCCATTTGTAACAGACCTCCTTGCGAATATGACAGAGGTACAGAAGCTCAAGTGAACTTGGCTCAAAATCATTGAAGATATTTATTCAGCTGTGATTCTCATCCAGTGAGGCGGCGGGGTCAGAATGACGGCTGTGCTGATTGAACCTCTTGAGGAACTTTGTGCAAGTCCTCTTCTTCAGCTGTCTTCCCCAGAACAGAAATCACTCTACTTCCTTGGGAACCTTCCATCCAATGAGTTCCCGGAGGTGGAACATTTGTCATGTTCCCCAGCCCACAGAAATATATTTCAGTCGTCAAACTCTGCTTTAGACTTTCAGCTTAGAAACTAGAAGTGGACTCGGCAAAAATTTGATGATACGCTACGGTACATCACTCAGCCAACAGGTGGCTTAGAGACACAGCACCTGACCACTAGGTGGACCCAGAGGGCCCATGGTATAAAGCTAAGGTCCCAACCATGTGTTCTCTCTCTCTCTCCCTCTCCTCCAGGATCACTGTAAGCAGCTAGCTGGTGGCGGGGGTCCGGTCAAACGAAATTGGCCAGCAAAGCACGGTGTCCCTGGAAGAGGCCGTGAAGGTGGCAGAGGCGATGGAGACAGCTAGAAACAACCTTGGGGAATACCTCCCCTACCACAGTGCTAAGCCCCCCACTCCAACCCTACAAGAGTTGCTGGGACCCCGCCATGATCGGGCCGATAATGTGGAGACGACAATGGCTGCAGCAATGGCGGCTCAGCCAGATGTGACTCATAGATGCCAGTTCTGCGGCCAAAACCTCCACCCCCGGGCTTGCTGCCCGGCAAGAGATGCGGACTGCTTGAAATGTAGAAAATGAGGCCATTATGTTCGGGTCTGCAGGAGCCCGCGGGCAACCGCCAAGACCCATTGTCATGTAAATGGGCGGCGGGATAGCTCTGCTTCTTCCCCAGGTTGGCCAGGAAGGAATACCATGTGTGCCCAGAGGGAGCGGTCATCTTGGACCCAGGATCCAGAGGAGGAGTGCCACTACTACAGAGACCACGAGGAGACCGAGGAGTGCACGGTGGCTTCCCTCAGGATCAATCAGGCAAGTCCACACAATTTGTCAGAGGCTATGGTCTCCGTGCGGTTGAACAGGTTGAAATTTAAATGCCTGTTGGATAGCGGTACTACGGAGAGTTTCATAGAGCTGAAATTAGTCAAAGACTCCGAGTTCCCCATATACCCCAGCAACAGGCAGTGTGTGGTGACATTAGATATAAAAGGAGGGAGTATAAGGACTTCCATCTGCTGGTCCTGGAACAGCTCTGCGCCCCGGAGCTGTTGGGATTAGACCCAGTGCCAGCTGGAGAGCCTGATGGTAGTCCACAACGGACCACAGCCCCGGCTAATGCTTACGAGCCAAAAGCACTGTCTGCTATCGGTCCATAATATCGAGTCCCCCCCCCCTTATTTACCCACCAAACCCCACAATGTAAACCCATAGCCACAAAGAGCGGGAGGTACAGCTCCAGAGACAGAGCTTTTATTAAAATGGAGACATGCCGATTGCTGCAGGAGGGCATCATTGAAGGAGAAACTATGCTTAGTGGTCGACTACAGCCAGACTATTATTAAGTTCACACAGCTGGATGCATACCCTCTCTCCCGGATTAGCCAGATGGTGAATACGATAGCCCAGTATAAGGTCTTCTCCACCATCGACCTCAAGGCTGCATACCACCAGGTGTCCATCAGGAGGAGCAACAGGCCCTATACAGCATTTGAAGCTAATGGTCGACTCTATCAGTTCCTCTGACTCCCATTCAGATCACTAACGGGGTATCACTGTTCCAGAGGGAAATGGACCGATTGGTAGATGACTACTGCCTGGAAACTGTTTTCCCATACCTGGACAAAGATAACCATCTGCGGACACTCGGTGAACAACCACACAACGCAAACCTAAAGAGATTCCTGGAGGCAGCCAAAGAACGCAACCGACATACAACAAAGACAAGTGTGTGTTCGGGGCTAGGAAGCTGGCTTTGTTGGGTTTCGTAGTACAGAACAAGGAGATGGGACCAGATCCGGCTCACATTGCAGGTCCTGATGGACTTACCAATCCAAATCACTCAAAAGATGTCTGGGCTTGTTTGCCCATTACGCAGACAGGGCCCGCCCATTGATGAGAGCAAAAGAACTCCCCCTGCCCAGTGAGGTGTTCCAGGCATTTAACAGCCTGAGCGATCACTTGGCACACATCACCATGAGGGCTGTAGACTAAACACTCCCCTTCCAGGTGGAGACTGATGCCTCAGATGTAGCCATAGCAGCCACCCTGAACCAGGAGGGACGCTCAGTGGCTTTCTTTTCTCGAACGCTGCAGGACTTAGAAACCATGCACTCAGCAGTGGTGAAAGAGGCCAGGCCATAGTGGAGGCAGTAAGGCACTGAAGGCACTATCTGGTGGGCAGCCATTTTACACTGGTCACAGACCAACAGTCGGTATCTTTTATGTTTGACAACCAAAACAGGGGGAAAATTAAGAATGATAAAATCTTATGTTGGAGGATTGAACTGTCTACTTACTCGTATGACATCTGATACCGCCCCGGTAAGTTCAATGAACCCCCAGACGCGCTGTCCAGGGGCGCTTGCATGGCCACTCAATACATGTCCCAGCTGCAGAACATCCACAGCGAGCTGGGGCACCCTGGAGAGACCAATATGTTCCATTTCATTAAGAACGTCAACCTGCCGTTCTCGGCAGAAGAGGTAAGGACTACTGCAAGGGGTTGTCGTATATTTGCGGACCGCAAACCACAGTTCTACCGCCCACCTGAAGCAGCCCTTATCAAATCCACCCGACCATTAGAGCGTTTCAGCATCGACTTTAAAGGCCCCCTCCTGTTCACCAATAACAACTGTTACTTCCTCACTGTGATAGATGAGTTCTCCCAGTTCCCCTTCGCCATCCCCTGCTCAGATGTGTCCATGGCAGCAGTAATTAAGTGCTTGAAACCCATCTTCTGCATTTGTGGATATCCTAACTATATCCACACAGACAGGGGGGCAGCCTTCATGAGTGCCGAGCTGCAGCAATACTTCTGAGAGAGGGGGATTGCCACCAGCTGCACCACAAGCTACAACCCCCAAGGGAATGGGCAAGTGGAGAGGGAGAATGGAACCATTTGGAAGATGGTCCTTCTGATACTAAAGTCAAAGGACCTCCCGGTATACAGGTAGCAGGAAGTGTTACCCGAGGCATTACACTTGATACACTCATTATTGTGTACTGCCATGAACATGACCCCACATGACATATTTTTCTCTTTCACAAGGAAATCAACCCCGAACTCGGAGGTGACACGTTGGATGAGAAACAGAACTACGCGATTGTGACATTCCCCGGTGGGAGGGAGGACTCCATCTCCATGAGGGACCTGGTGGCGGCTGAAGAAGAGGAAGAAGAGAAAGAACCAGAAGAACCCCAGCCTGATCCAATCAACTTACCATCAGTACCCCTCCAAGCACCCACACCTCCCCCCACCGCAGCCGCACCGCGGAGGCTGAACGCCAGCCCCCTGGGGATTCCCAACCTAGAAGGTTCAATCATTTTATTGCCCTTTCTCCCCCTGGAGGCAGCCTGAGCCCATGTTCTGGTCCTGACTCTGACCCGTTCACACCAGATTAGGCAAACACTGGTTTCAAGTTACTCCAGGTCACAACATTGTGGTTGTAAGGACGGTTTCACAAAACGTCCACCTCCATTCCTTCAAACACATGGCAAAAAAAAAAAAACCATTTTGTTTCTTTGCTCATTCCTTGCCACTGTTTTGAATTCCTTTCTGACCACCAGCACTCTATCTCATCATGTTCAATGCAAATCGCCTTTCTCTTTGCCCAGGAGTCCCGTTTTAAAATTCATGCCACCTCCCTGGAAATGAACGGCAGGGCTGTTTCCAGCTGTGAATTGGCATTGGTTGAATAGCAGGGAAACGTATTAATTTGTAATGCAGTCAAGGAGCATACAACTTCCACACTTCAGCGGTTTCAACTGCTAACTAAATTAATTTTGTTTTGGAGTGGGTTCTTTCAGTTTATCACTGCTCTAGACCCAATAGTTACTGAAATATTTTGCTTGAGAAAAATTGTTATTGTCCCATTTCCTTTGGAGTTCTGAAACCGTGCACATAATGAGTCAATTAGGGACGATTAAAACAGTGGTTTTCAAACTTTTTCTTCCCACACATATCCCACCTTAAGCAATCCCTTACAAATCACAGAGCACCGATGGCATAGAGAATACTTAAAGTGGTATGTGAGTGGAAAGAAAAAGGTTGAGGACCCCTGGTCTACATTTAAATTTTTAAAAATTCTTCCACTTGCCTGGTCTATGTCCATGTTCTTCTGTAGCTTACCTGCTCAAGTGCTTGTCTAAATACCTCCGAAATGTGGTGACTTAATCTGATTCCATTAATTCCTCCAGCAGTGAGTTCCAGATGGTCCTCTCAAATTCCTCTTCCATTCACTTGCTTGGATATCAACTTGTTCACTTGTTTTTAATGGACAAAGGAGAAAAGATTCTAATGATCCACCTATGCTTTTTATAACATCGTACCCACACTCCTGTTCGGCTCCGAATCATGGGTCCTCTACCGGCATCACCTACGGCTCCTAGAACGCTTCCACCAGCGTTGTCTCCGCTCCATCCTCAAAATTCATTGGAGCGACTTCATCCCTAACATCGAAGTACTCGAGATGGCAGAGGCCGACAGCATTGAGTCCATGCTGATGAAGATCCAGCTGCGCTGGGTGGGTCATGTCTCCAGAATGGAGGACCATTGCCTTCCGAAGATCATGTTATATGGCGAGCTCTCCACTGGCCACCGTGACAGAGGTGCACCAAAGAAGATGTACAAGGACTGCCTAAAGAAATCTCTTGGTGCCTACCACATTGACCACCGCCAGTGGGCTGATATCGCCTCAAACCGTGCATCTTGGCGCCTCACAGTTCGGCGGGCAGCAACCTCCTTTGAAGAAGACCGCAGAGCCCACCTCACTGACAAAAGACAAAGGAAGAAAAACCCAACACCCAACCCCAACCAACCAATTTTCCCCTGCAACCGCTGCAACCGTGTCTGCCTGTCCCGCATCGGACTTGTCACCCACAATCGAGCCTGCAGCTGACGTGGACTTTTACCCCCTCCATAAATCTTCGTCCGCGAAGCCAAGCCAAAGATACCCAGCACGTCCATTCTCTTCCCATACCTAATGACCTCCAATCCAGGCAACCTCCTGCTAAATCTCCTCCGTGTCCTTCCAATAGCACAGTGACCAGAACTGCACACAATTCTCCAAGTACAGTTTAATCAGTGTCTGGTAAAGTTGTAACATAACCACTCAATGTTTATGGTGTGTACCTGAGCCCATGAAGACAAGCTGGCCACGTGCCTTCTACACCAACCTACTGGTGTCACTAGTGCATGAACTATGGATTTAAATCCCATGGGATAAGGTATAAGGGAAAGGAGCTTGTCATAAAGGTATAACAATATTAATGGGGGGAGGGGCATTAAATTAATAGATAAACATGGAAAAAAAAACAAATTGGCAATGATATGAAGACATCAGAAGATGGGTTTCTTAGAATAGCAGCTTCTGAAGCCAACCAGATAGCAGACCTAGCGCCAGAAAATCAGGTGGAATTCATTAATGAGTACAGAGTAAAAGTAAAAGCACGTGAAATGCCAAAGGAACTCAGCTGGTCTTTTCAGTGTCTATAGGAGACAAAGTTATATTGCGAACATTTCAGGCCTGAGCCCTTCTTCCAGGGAAAAATTTTAAAAGGCAGACTCAGGGTATATCAGATAGTCTCAGAATTCAAACAAATAAGGTTTTTTAGACTGCATGAATGTAATGGCACAATCAATGAAATTTGCCGTTGCATGGGCAGTTTAAAAAGCAAAGTGCAGGAATTTTTAGTCAATTCCTGCCCTGCGATTTATCCTGCAGGACCCCTACTACTTTTCGGGGGAAGCCTGCAGTGTAAATTGTACCGCAAAACTCACCTCAAGAATCTGTCATCCAGTTGATGACACAGGCTACGTAAAAGCACCAGGACTGACATGCACAGGAACTTAAGGCGTGCAGTGTAAACGACCACAAGGTGAGTAATTATGTTAATTCATGTTAAATTTTTCTGAGATTTTTCTGACTTTCCCATCTAAAAAACACTAGTGGGGGAGGAATCCAGAGCAACAAAAGGTGTTAACTGGATGTGATAAGGAGTGATATCATGTCTGTACAAAAGGAGACAGGGAATGGAGAAACGACAAAGGAAACTGGGGGGGAGGGGGGGGTTTGGTTTAATGAAAGCCAGAGAAAATGATATTAATACCATCCAGTTGGAGGGTGTAGAGTCGAAAGATGAGGAGCTGCTGGGCAGCTCCAGTCTGGCAGCGCATGAGACCATGAACAGACACGTTGGCAAGGGAGCAGGATGGAGAATTGCAATGGGTGGCCCCACTGGGAGATCCACACTACTGCGGCAGAGAGAACCAAGGTGCTCAGCAAATTCATGCCACCTCCCTGGAAATGAACGGCGGGGCTGTTTCCAGCTGTGAATTGGCATTGGTTGAATAGCAGGGAAACGTATTAATTTGTAATGCAGTCAAGGAGCATACAACTTCCATACTTCAGCGGTTTCAACTGCTAACTAAATTAATTTTGTTTTGGAGTGGGTTCTTTCAGTTTACCACTGCTCTAGACCCAATTGTTCCGGTCTGTGTCCAGTCTCTCCGATGTAGAGACCACAACGGGAGCACCAGATGACCCCTACAGATTCACAAGGGAAGTGTTGCTTCATCTGGAAGGAGTGTTTGGGGCCCTGAATGGTGCTGAGGATATAAAAGTACCTGTAGATAGCAATGATCACATGAGGCTTGCATTTTCCATTCAGCTTCTCAGCGATATTTGAGAAAATGAGACTGGGAAAATCAATAAAGGAAAACAAGAGGGCAAGTGAATCAAACTAGGATGTTGACTCAAACCTCATGATGGAAGATACATAACATCCTCCAAATGACTGAAATTCAAAAGAGGGAGGGACCCATAAAATTTAGTTGTTGGTGCAATGGGTGAGGCATTGTTTTAATTCCCCCTAATTCTCTTCTTTCAGAGAACGTTCTGGTGAAAAATAGCAAACGTTACTCCTTCCCCCCCAACTCCCCATCCCCCCCCCCCAGTTAAAAAGCAGGCAGCTTAACATGAGGAAGCTGCTCTGAAAGAGGCTGAAGTTTTGTGATAAATAAGGAGGTGAAAGGCCACCAATTGGCTCTGAGGTTGAAACTCGATTGGTTATGAAATTATTATTAGGTAGAGCAGGGTCAAGGAACCTTGTGGCCTGCTCCTGCTTCTCATTTATCTTTTTATCTATGGGTTGCCCGCTGGCACTTTTTGATAAACATCAGGAGAATCTTGTATCATTATTTCCAGTTTCCTCTGAATCAACTATTGTTTGAATGTGGTTATGTTACATCTCTTTCAGGAATTAAATGATTTACAGATTTTCCTGTGATTTTTCTCCTGTCATTCAGCTGTGCTACACATCATGTTGCAGAAGGAAAATTTCACCATAAAAAGCCACAGAGGAAGGCCACACTGATTGGCATCATGCCGGATCAATGGGGAACTAGACTTTCACATCTATCTCATTCCATTCACAAATCTCAGGTTATTGGGCTAATGAGTTCAAATCTGTGTACTTTAAACCATTAGGAATAGGAGAGAGCTTGGCTGAATACATGGAGCTATGATGTTCGGCCATTGCCGAGCTTTAGGTGTTTCAATAAGGACAAGGAGGGAAGGGGAGGTGGGTGGGGAGTGGCATTGCTGCTCAGGGATACTATCATAGCTGCAGAACAAGGGAAAGAAGTGGAGGGATTGTGCACTAAGTCAGTGTGGGTGGAAGTCCAGTACAGGAAGGGGACAATAACCCCAATGGCTGTATATATTAGAGACCCTGTTTCCCTCCCCCTCCCCCCCCCCCCAATAGTAACAGAGACACTGAGGAGCAGATAGGGAGGCAGATTCTCGAAATGTTCCAAAATAATAAGGTTGCAGTGATGGTAACTTCCCTAATATCGATTGGAACCATCTTAGAATAAAGGGTTTGGATGGAGTGGAATTTGTTAGGTGTGTTCAGGAAGGATTTCTGTCACAACATGTACATTGGCCAACTGGAGGAGAGGCTATGCTTGATCTGGTATTGGCGAATTTTGGAGAAAGTGATCTCTCCTTTATCATAGCACCGGAGAAGGACAGGAATAGACAATTTGGGAGATTAATGGGGAAAATATGTTGCTATTAGGCAGGAGGTAGGGGAGCATAAATTGGGAGCAGATGTACTCAGGGAAATGTATGGCTGAAATGAGGCAAACATTAAGGGAGCATTTGCATGGTGCTCTGCACAGGTTTATTCCATTGAGGCAGGGAAAAAAATGGTCAAGTGAAAGAACTGTGGTGTACGCATGTAGAAAATCCAGTTAAGAAGAAAAGAGAAGCTTGAGAGGTTTAAGATGATGGGAGCTGATAGAGCTCTAGAGCAGGGGTGGGCACCCTTTGATCTTGCGTGGGCCAGATGGCGTGTCAGTGGTTGAATGGAAGGCCGCACTGATGCTACTATAAATGAAATAAATACTGAAACACAGACATTATGCAATTTAAGTTTTCGATTGTCTCTGCTTGAACCATATAACAACCCTCAGAGAAAGTTCAAGCAACAAGATCAACCATATTCCCTCCAAAAAACTACAATGATGAATTTCAGGTCAGGGAAGGAAATTTGGAAATGCACCAAAAATCACAAGGTAGTCATTTTAAATGACACAATTTTAAAAAACACCATAAAAGTCAAAAAGGAGAAAAATGAGTCACAATGAAAACAAAGTAACTAACCCCCAAACAGACAGCAGCTCAATCAGTGGGAAACTTCATCTTGTATATTATTTGAAAGCATTTTGATATAGGGTGACATCTTTGTTGATGCCCCAAGCAAAGCATCATCTAAATGGGCAGGAGTCTTATTTGTTCTTAAGTGGTTCTTGGTGTACTTTATGCAGAAAAAGTGTTTGATAGTCTGGAATGGGACTTTTCATTTAAGGTGTTGGTTAAATTTGTATTTGGATTGACTTTTTAAAATTGGATTAATTCTTCTTTCTTTGGCTTGGCTTCGCGGACGAAGATTTATGGAGGGGTAATGTCCACGTCAGCTGCAGGCTCGTTTGTAGCTGACAAGTCCGATGCGGGACGGGCAGACACGGTTGCAGCGGTTGCAGGGGAAAATTTGTTGGTTGGGCTTGGATGTTGGGTTTTTCCTCCTTTGTCTTTTGTCAGTGAGGTGGGCTCTGCGGTCTTCTTCAAAGGAGGTTGCTGCCCGCCGAACTGTGAGGCACCAAGATGCACGGTTTGAGGCGATATCAGCCCACTGGCGGTGGTCAATGTGGCAGGCACCAAGAGATTTCTTTAGGCAATCCTTGTACCTCTTCTTTGGTTAAGACATTCTTTAATTAAGGTATTGTATAATAATCCTAAAGCTAAAGTAGTAACTAATGGGCAAGAATCTGCACCACTTCAGCTGGCAAGATCTAGTCGACAAGGATGTCCTCATCTCTTTATTTTAGCAATTGAATCACTTGCAGAAGCTACCCATAGTGATTTGGAAATTAAGGGATTTAGAATTAGTCAAGAGCATAAAATTAGTTTATTTGTGGATGATTTTGATCTATTTAATTGAACCTGAAACTTCTTTACAAAAATTTTACATTAAGTTGGAAGAAAATTGGAAAATTTCAGGATCTAAAATAAATTGAGATAAAAGTGAAATTATGCCATCAACAGTAGGAGATGATATTCAATGCCAAAGGGATACTCAGTTTAAATGGCCAAAAAATACATTAAATATTTAGGGATTTGTGCAGATAATAATTTGAAGAATCTATATAAATAGAATTATTTACCATTACTTAAATGAATGGAAGATTTTTAAAAATGGATTACTTTACCTATAACTTTAGTAAGAAAAGTTAATTGGATAAAGAGAAACATATTCCCAAGAATACAAGATATTTACCAAATATTACCTATTTTAAAACCTCAAAATTTTTTTCAAGAAGTGAATAAACATAAGGAAATTCCTCTGGAAAGGCAAAATGTCAAGAGTGTCCATAGAGAAATTAGTGTGGAAATATGAATTAGGGGAGATTACATTCTTTATTCCTTAGAGCAAAGAAGAATGAGGGGAGATTCGATAGAGGTTTACAAGACTTTGAGAGGTATAGACAGAATGGATGCGAGAAGGCCTTTTTAAACTTAGATTGGGGGGAGATAAATATGAGAGGTCAGTTTTAAACTGAAGGAGGAAAGGTTTGGGGGAACATTAGGGGGAAGTTCCTCACTTTGAGAGTGGTGGGAATGTGGAATGAGTTGCTATCCGATATTGTGAACGTGGGTACGATCGTGTGTTTTAACAGTAAATTGGATGGATAGAGGCCTGGAAGGTTATGTTTTGAGAGCAAGTCAGTGGGACTAGGAAGATGATAGTCAGCACAGACTAGAGGGGCCGAATGGATTGTTTTTTGTGCTGTAGTGTTCTGTGGCTCATGACGTGCACACAGGCACCAGCACCCAGAACATGTTCATGTTTCCCTCTACATCTGGTGAAACCTTCCCAAAGTGGTTTAGATGCATCCAAATGGACACCTTTCCAACCTGGCACATTTCCGTGACCTAATGTCAGTACATCAGCGTGAAACCAGAAAATTCTGGAAAATTCAGCAGGGCAGAGCAGCCTCCATGGGAAGAGACATGTCGTTGTCAGCTCGAGTCAAAGACCCTTGGTCAGCATGCATGTGAGGCAGGATGGTGGAAGGTGTGTTCAAGGCCTTAAACAAGACATGTGGCACTGCGTGCACATCTCTGTGAAGTCAAACCTGGAACTAGGCAACTTCTTTCTCAATGCGCATTTGAAGGGATACCAGCCAATTCTCCATTGAGTCTTGCAGGGCAGTACTTTGAAATCCACTCTCCCCCAAGGATGGTCCAGGGCTCAAACTGGAAATTAAAAGTGAGGAAAAGCACAGAAGCTAAAGCCTCAGATTCCAACCCCCCCCCCCACTTTACCCTCTTTACTCTGGCCTTCATCTTGATCCACTGAGTCCCTCCAGCAGATTGTGCTCAGCTTCAGATCCCAGTGTCTGCAGTTTCTTCCACATGTGTCCCATGTTTCCGATATTTTCCACATCACAGCAAATGCCAGTGTCTGCCCAGCTGGAACCCAGCTCACTGATAGGAGGTGCCAGCTGTGGAGATGAGCTAACTCTTCAGTTCTCAGGACAGGCCACACATGTTGGCATGCTGCCTGTAATTCCACCCACTCATGAATACTCCTGTATCCATCTTCATGCCTGTAATTCCACCCACTCATGAATACTCCTGTATCCATCTTCCCTGCCCCAGCATACCATCATCCTGCTCCAAGTTGTGCGTCAGAACTTGTGATTGTTATTAAGGGTCATGCAGTATGGGAGCAGCCCCTCTGGCCCAACCTCCCAACATCGTCCAAAATGTCCCACCCATGTTAGGCCCACTTACCTGCATTTGGCACTCAAAACCCATCCTGGGCAAAAGACTGCATTCACCCAATCTATTCCTCTCATGATCTTAAGAGTGGCTTTGAAAACAGTGGAAAGTCCAGCTGTGTTGATACTTCATACCATATCGTGCCTAAGCCACATAGACAGAATGAAGATCCATTATAGTGAGTCATGAGCTGGCCATTTTGATTGAAATAACAAACACAACTCTGTGAAACCAGAAATCTATTAAGCAGAGGTAAAACAGCAGGCGGATTGCTGCCCAACACTGCAACTGCTGGCAGCTGGAATGTCAAAGGCTTCTGAAATAAATTTGCCTCAGTTCACAAATTCAATCTGATGCCTTGAACATAGAATTGTAGACTCAACAGCACAGTCCAGGCAATTCAGCCCACAGTGTTGTGCCAACCTACAACCTACTCAAACTGCCTAGAATTTCCCTAATGCATAACCCTCCATTTTTTCTCAGTTCTATGTACCTATCAAATGGCTTTTTAAAAGATCCTATTGCACCCCCACCCCCCGCCTCCTCCACCATTGCCAGCAGTGCATCGCATGTACCCACTACACTCAGTGTGTGAAAATCAGACCTCCTTGATCTCCCCTGGACTTAAAACCATGCGCACTGGCCTTAACCATTTCAGCCCAAGGAGAGAGCCATGATCGTCCACTGACTGGTGCCAGTCATCACATTACAGTCAAAAGTAGGCAGTAATACATGAAATGGGAGAAAATCCACTGCTTCTTTTTTCCTCACAGCAGGAGCAATTCCAGGTTTCCATGAGGAGGGGGACCTAATGGGAAAGGAAGAAGCAAGACTGTGGTGATGGACAAGAACTTGAGCCTTCTCTGGACCAAGTGCTGGTCACTTTTAAAAGTTTTAGAGATACGTCATGGTAAAGGCCTTTCCAGCCTATGATCCAGTGCCACACCCATGAGGCCCACGAACCTTCCAACCTTATGTCTTTGGAACGCTGGAACAAAGGACCTGACTGAGAGCCAAAATTACCATCTTGTAGGTGGTAAGTTTAAAAAATTAAGAGGTGTAGTGTCTGGTATGTGTTGCTGGGGGTGGTGGTGGAGGCTGGTATAACAGGGACATTCAAAAGGCTCATAGACACAAGAAAAATCAAGGGTTATGGGTATGAGGTAGGGAAGGGTTAGAAGGCTGTGGAGTAGCTTCACATAACTTGGTAGACTGAAGGGCCTGTCAGTCCTGCAATGTTTCAAGATACATGAGCAGCAGAAGAGGGGAGGCAAATCTCACCCCAGTAGAATAGTTCACCGTCTACTCTACTCAAAACCGATCGCCATCATTTCCCTTTGCTATTTGCAAATGACACCCACCTAGTGCAGCTAAAAGGTGATAAGTTCCAAAGGCTCTCACCTGAGATCCTCACCTGTTGTGAATTATAATCTTTTCCTTGATCCTTGTAATTTCTCCTCTCATTGTCTGTACTCTGGAGAACCCCGAGAAGAAAATGGGAGATTGCATGCTGAGAACTCAGGCTTACCAGTAATGGTAGGTTTGAAAAGTAAAACGTGAAAGTCCGTCATTGCCATGGTTGAAGTAAAAACACAACGCTGGAGAAACTCAGCAGGTCAAACAGTGTACTTTATGCAGAAAAGGTAATTGTAGGGTCAGACAGTAAGAGGACTGGCTTTCCAATGAGCAATGATCAGATTTGTTAAAGGAGTTCTGGAGCAGCTGGAGATGCTAATTGAGTGTGATCAGAATTGGAAGTGTCTGTCGTCCTCAGAGTTGTTTCTGTTGAATGAAGTGTGCCCTGGGACAGTCCCACATTTCATCCAGACAAACCAACACAGTTACCTGGGTAACAGTGATAATCACCACCTTCAGCTCTTGGCAGACAGTTCAGGTTTATTATCATCTGACTGTACATACAGTGAACACACGTACACACACCCCCGTAGCATACAGCACATAATAATTACATGTAGACATGCAGATATAATTTAAAATAAATATTTAAATATTTTGCAATGAGTTGCTCGGTGACAGGAACCTTTTTGTCAATCTCACAGCCTGTGGGGAAAAGTTATTTCCCAGCCTGGCGGTCCTGATTTTGATTCTCCTGCACCTCGATTTTGATGGCAGTGGGTGAAAGAAGCTGTCCACTGATTGAAAAGGGTTCTCTCTAAATATTTGAGCCTTATTTAAGCAACACTTCCAGTAAATGTCATTAATAAAGGAAAGGAAAACCCCTGCGATCTTCCGGTCCAATGCTTTGCAGCTACCGTACCATGCAATGATGCAGCCAGACAGGACACTTGCCATTGTGCTCCTGTTAAAGGTTGTCAAGTTGGGGGCCAGTAGCCTTGCCCTCCTCATCCTCCTGAGGAAGAGCAGGCACTCCTGCGCCTTCCTGACTAACGACGAGGTGCTGCGAGTTCAGAACACATTGTCCTCTCTATGCACATCTCACCCTTCTCCACAGCAGAGCCATTAATATTTCAGAGAAACCTTCGTCCTCCTGAACAAGAAAATCAGCTGAACACTATAGTGCTGGAGAAACCTAGCAGAGCGTGTCATATCCACAGGAAGCAAGAGGCGGTCGACATTTCAGGACAGGTGAATCCTGCAATGGTTCTTTGTTTCCACAATAATTTAAATTCACTGTATAATATATTGTCTCAATTTAGGAACAGTAGGGTAATCAAACTGGGTGGTCTTGATTAATTACTGGCAATGGGAAATTGGACATGCCAATTCCTGACAACATCATTTTTCTACGATACTGGAGTATTCCTTGCCGTCAATCACATGCATTTATGGTGAGACGTGTCAGACAGGCATTCAATAAGATCAATAAACATCCCTCTGGAAGTAATGCAATGACGTTCAAGAGGCTCGAGAGAGGGGCTGTCACTTCTGGAAGTGCGTCAGGTCAATGCGAGCTGTCAAATCATCCAAAATCCCCCCACTGTTTTTGGGGATCAGATAGACTTGAGATCTAACTTTCCACCTGGAGATTAATTCAATGCCCATCATTCACAAAGTTCAATTGTCCTTCAAGAAACAAGTTTTTTGCTGAACTGCTGTATTCCTAATAACCTGGTTCTGCCCCGTTCTGTGACTGTACCCGTTGTCCCCTCACTCTTTTGACCTTGTATGAAGCTTCTAACACAATGGTTCTCAACCTTTTTCTTACCACTCACGTCCCACTTTAAGTATTCCCTATGCCATAGGTGCTCTGTGATTAGTAAGGGATTGGTATGTGGGTGGAAAGAAAACATTTGAAAACCACTGTTTTAATCATCCCTAATTGACTCATTATGTGCACGGTTTCATAACTCCAATGGAAGTGGGCCAATGACAATTTTTCTCAAGCAAAATATTTCAGGAACAACTGGGTCTAGAGCAGTGATTTTCAACTTTCCCTTCCCACCCACATCCCACCTTAAGCAATCCTTTACTAATCACAGAGCACCTATGTCATATTTTACAAGATCAAACCAACAACCACAAAGAAGGCATATCACACAGGGGTAAAGATGAACAATTACTTTAACAAAAAATTCACCTTCAAATTTAAATTCAAAATCCCCCTCTTTTATAACAATGCCCACTGGTTACTATACAAATCTCGATAACAGTGTAAAACTAATAAATTCCCCAACCTAAATATAACATACGTAATTAAAGTCTAAGTTATATTTCCAACCAGCCCACAGAAAGACAGACACAAAACACACAAAACCCACAAAACTTTGATCTCAACCGAAGCAAAGATCAGAAACAAAATTCAGTTTGTTTGGTAAACTGAAGCCAAAAGATCTTCGAGAGAGTGAGAGCACAAAATTCGAAGTTGTCTTGTGTTGCTGCAGAGAGAGGAACAATGGCTTGGTCCGGATCCTTCTGGCTGTCTTCGGAATGTTCATCTTTTTTGAAATCCCAACATTCTAAACTGTCCTCCAGACAATGACTCTGCTTGGGCCTCCTTCCACTCCACAGCACCACCCAGTGGTGATTTATCATCCACGTCCAGAAATGTTTAGATCATTTTCTGCACATGCTCAGTCCATCTCCCACTTTCTCAGCAGTCCACCTTCAGCTTGGCTCTCTAAGGCAAACTGTCACTTTTTAACATAAATCCACACAACACATAGGTCAATACATAACACAGAACTCTGTAACATATAGGATTACTTAAATTGGTATGGGAGTGGGAAGTAAAAGGTTGAGAACCACTCGCCTAACACCATGAAAGCCCGGGTCACGCCACAGGATGAGGTCCCTGCCGATTGCTAATAAAAGCCTGTAAATCAGTGACTCAGTCTTAGCCTCTCGAGCTATTTACTGTATGTAAACAACAATTTTGTGTTACACAACTTTCCATGAAGAATGAAAAGCCAGACAGGTTTTGGAAATGTAACCAATCAGCAGGAGGCCCATGTGGTTTCCATAGCTTTTTGCAGGACTTTTCCACGCAATACAAGGTGCCACTACGGATTCCCAAGAGTAAATGTCAGCAAAACCAACCTCGAAGTCACTCTTCACTCGAACAGTTCCTGGAAGCAATGTGAACTCCAGACAGCTAGAGAGAGCAAACTGCTCTTGTCAAGACTATTCCTCTGCAGACACACTAGGCCCAAATTCCTGAGATATTAACATGATCCAGCAGATGGAAGACATGACTGGCTGGGTCAGGGCATTCAGCATCACACGGAGAATTGGGATGGTCAGGATGTGAGCCAATCTCCAAGCCACTTCTGGAGTCCTCTTGATGGAGGTTATCTATTGGGGTAGCAAACCTTTTGGATCTGTTCTCTGGGAAAGTTCCCATGGCCAGCATTTCATTGATGATACACCGGTGCATTGCTGCGATTTAATTTAGACCAATTTAAATTGAGTTTAAAGTCATTGTGGCAGCAGAGAATCACAGCAAGCTCAATGACAACTGAGGATTAGCACTGGGCTATGAGCACCTGAATATCTGTGTCATATAATGAATGAGCACAATGGGAGGGAATTCCTCAATTTGCTCAAGAGCTCAGGAGGTCCTGCAGTGTTCATAAGATGCAAAGCTACAACACCAATGTTTTGGAACTGAGTCTTCACAATAGGCCCTTTCAAATTGCCTCATTAAATGGGATTAACCTGGAAATTTACTCGGTTGATGACCCACATACAGTGCCATGAATGGGGGGGAGGGGGGGAGTGCTGCTGCAATGCACTCTCCAGTTTGTGGTGACGGCTCAGTGAGGGAATGCAGGAGCAAATGGCCATCTTCCTGACTCATAATCCCCCATGCCACTGGAACTGCTCTGCGGTGCGGGAATTATGGGTCAGGAAGGTGGCCATTTGCTCGTGCACTCCCATGAAACGGGAGCAGCACGTTGTGTGAGCAAACCCCACCCCCCCCCCCCCCCTGTTCGTGGCAGCGTCACATCACTGTGGCGTGACTGATGGCTGGGAGCGGAGTCCAAGAAGGTAACGGCTGTCGGCCACACTCGACGCTGCTGGGGGATGTTTGGGACCTACACACTTTTGCATAGTGCCCCTTTTCCCTGCAAGCAGAGCACGTGGTACCGGGCTGGGCAGCTCTTATGATGGTGCTTCCCGTGCCTGTAGAAATAGCACATCTGGTGCTCGATTAGCAGCTGTACTGATATGGGACCCTGTGTCCCAAGATGGCGCCGCCCGTGACCCCCATGGCCACATTCGCTGTGCAGTCTCCAGTGATTTAGCCAGATCCACTACTTCCTGCAGGCTCTGATTGCCCTTTTCTAGTAGCTTCTATCTGATGTAGCCAGAGCTGAACCCGGCCATGCATGTGTCTCGTATTAGGCCTTCGAGGTGGGCAACAGCAGAGACTTCTCAGCAGTCGCAAGCTCAACCCAGCTGCCACAGTGCCCACATGTATTCATTGATTGACTCACCCAGCACTTGTTTTCAGCTGCCCAGGAGGAATAGTGCGTATATGATGTTTATTGGGGCCTGGTACCACTTTTGCAAGAACTCCATCGCCTCAAAGTAGCAAAGTCTCTTATTGGTTGGAAAACTCAGTGGCCGGCCTAAGCAAAGAGCACTTACCTCTTGTCTTCCTTGGTCTGCTTGTCATTGCGCCTCATGAAACCGTTGAGGTAGTGCACCCACTGGTCGAATTTAGTCAAGGCCTCCGGGTCCTTGGGGTCAGTGTCTCATCTATCCTTGTCCATGGTCTAAAATTAAGGTGATTAAATTGTACTATCAATCAACCACAATCAGACAAATTCATGATTAATCGGCTTAAATCACCTTAAAGTGTCAGCACAGCTTGCAATGTTGCTGGCCCGGTTCCAAGTAAGGTGGGGGGGGCGGTTTGGGTGTGACTGCAAACATACTTAACACACATATAGACAAATGATACATATGTACAGAGTGTATACACAAGTATTAAATAAAAAATATTATGTGGACTAAGTGGCTGCGTTATGGAAGGTTTGTATGAGCAGTTATCAGTTGTTTAGCAGTCTCACTGCTCTTTCTTTGCCTGGTGATTCTGGATCTGATATTCCTGTATCTCATTCCCGATGAAGATGCTGTGTTTGGCATGGTTGGGGCCCTCACTGATATTGTGGGCACTCTTACCAGTAAATCACGTTGATAGTGGGAGGGAGACCCCAATAATCCTCTCTGCCATTCTTATGGTCCTGTGGATTGAACTCTGATCTGATGCTCTCTGCAGCAACCAAACCGCAGTAATGCAGACTGCCAGGATGCTTTCGATAGATCTCCTGTAGAAAATTGACAGTCTGGTGGCCTGTAGCCTTGCCCACTTCAGTCTTCTCAGGAAGTGCAGCTGCTTTTGCACCTTCCTGACAAGTGAGGAGACTTTGTGTGCCACTTGTTAAGTGGACTCCGAGGATCTTGGTGCTCTCTACTCTCTCCTCTACCAAGCTATTTGTGTGTCATAGAGGGTGGTTGTTCCCGGTCCTCCTGAAGTCCACAATCATCTCATTAATCTTGTCCACGTTGAGATCAGGTCATTATTCTCACACCATTTCACAAGATTTTCCACCTTTTCTCTTGCTGATGAGGCCAACTACTGTGGTGTCATTTCCAAACTTGGGGATCCGGTTGGAGCTGGATCTGGTGATGCAGTCATGGGTCAGTAACATGAACAGCAGTGGGTTGAGCACACAACCCTAAGGTGTGCCAATGTACAGTGTGACGGTGCTTGATGTTCCCCTGCCGAGCCGGACAGACTGTGGTCTTTCCATTAGGAAATGCAGAATCCAGTTACAGAGATAGGTGTTGAATCTCAGTGAGGGCAGCTTCTCCACCAGCCTCTGGGGAATGATTGTATTAAACGACAAGCTGAAATCCATGAACAGTAACCTGGCATATAAAGCTTCGCTTTCCAGAGTGACAGGACAGAGTGGAGGGATAAGGCATTGTAAGTGGAATGTTTCCGTCTGTGTATCAAAATTGATCCAGTATCTCTGGGAGGTGGGACCAGATTCTTAAAGCATTTCATTATGGTGGTGGTCACCGCCAAAGCATGGTCATAATTGAGGCCTGTTATTATCACCTATTTAGCATTGGGATGATGGTGGCTGGCCTAAAAACCACGAGGATGATGGACTGAGGCAGTGTCATGTGGAATATGTCCATAATATCCACAGGATATCTCGCTGTCATTCAGTACCTGGTTGGGTATGTTGTCTGGTGCCTTTTGTGGGTTTACCTTACATAGGGTTCTCCTCACCTTGGCGTAGCTATACAAGAGGGACAATCATCAGGGGGAGATGCATCAGCCTGTTCTTCACATTGAACTGTGCATAGATGTTACAGCCTGTCCAGAAAGGGGTGGGAGGTTGGGGGGTGGAGCGGTGTCCTTGTCGTTGACTTGCAACATTCTCTTGTGATCAATTATGATCTTGGTTCCTTGCCACATGTGTCTCCAGTGTCGCACAATGGATTATGGATCTTCACTGCTTTGCCTTCCAGATTGCATGGGAGAATTAAGCCCTGGCTGACCTTCGTGTCATCTTGTCTCCTGTCCTGAGAAGTGCACAGATCTCTGCATTCAACCATAATTTGTGGTTAGCTCTGGTTGTGTGGCATTTGATTTCCATGACATTGTCTATGCACTTGCAAATGCAGCCAGTCATATGGCCATTGTAGATGCTAATCTCCCTAGAACCTCTCTGGTCCGTAGTCATGTTGCGCTGCAGTGATCCCTCTTCTTCCCCACCCCAGCCTCGTCCTGATCTTCCTGCAAACAGGCTTTGTTTGTTTTGCCAGTGGTCAGTAGCACTGCTCCTGAGTAGCTAATGACAGGGAGAAGGGCAGCCTTGTATGCACCAAAGGCATTGGTGTACGCTCGATCCAGGGTGTTCTCTGGTGGTGAAGTGGAAATGTGGTTGAAACTGTGGTAGAACAGCTTCAGGTTGGTGCGATTGAAGTTGCCAGGTACTCTCAAGGCCCAGACGTCTGGACTTCACACATGGCGCCATAAAGATCCATCATTGCTTCACTCTCATTTGCCAAGGCTGTAACCAAAATTGCAGCAATCAGTATGGTCAAGAATTCCCTGGGTAAGTAGAAGGGTCTGCATTTCACCAACAGGAATTTTATCTCTGCTGAGCAGAGATTTTTGCACCTTTTCTCACTGATGTAAATGCACAGATCCCCCCCACCCCACCTCGCCTTCTTGAGTCTTGCTAGAAGCAGCAGTATCTCTGTCTGCCCTGAAGGAGATAAGACCATCCAGCTGGATCCCTGAGTCTGGGACGGTTCCCTGGAGCCACATTTCAGTAATCACCAGAACGCAGTATTTCTGCTTCACATGCAGCCTCAGGTCATCCATTTTCTTCTCGAGCGATCTTATATTTGCGAGTGTTATCTAGGTCATTGATATAGATTGGAAACAAAAATGGTCCCAGAACCAATCCTTGAGGCAAACCACTGGTCATAGGCCTCCAGTGTGAGAGCCAATCATCCACTATCACTTCTCTCATAACACCATTGTCAAACCTAGTTTACGACCTTACTATGAATATTGGGTGAGTGAAGCATCCTGTGGGTCCTTGTCAAAGGCCTTATGGATAGCATCCTCAGCCTTTGCTTCCCCAACTTTTAACCTCCTCAAAAAACTCTACAAGTTTTTTAACACATGACTTAATGGCATAAAGCCATTGACTATCCCTAATCTGTCCCCAACTATTCAAATACTTGTATATATGATCTTTTAGAACACCTTCCAATACTTTACCTATTACTGATGTCAGACTCACTGGCCTACAATATCCAGGGTTATTCTGGACAACGGAACAATAGAATCCTCTGGCACCTCACCTGTGGCTGAGGATTATATCTGGCAGGCTCCCTGCAATTTCTGCGCTAGATTCCCTCTAGGTTTGAGGGAATTTCTTTTTAGACCCTGGCTATTTATCATCCTTTATTCACTTAAAGACAGCAAGCTTCTCCTCCTTTTTAATTCTTAGGTTCCATGGCTTTACTGTCGGTTCCCCGTATTTCCCTGAACTCTGCCAGTTTCTTGAGTAAATACAGATGCAAAAAAACCATTTTATTTCAACTATCTGGCTCCATACCTAGACGACCACTCTGGTGTTCAAAGGGACGAATTTTGTCTCTTTCTATCCTTTTGCTCTTCATATACCTGTAGAAACACTAAAGATTTCCCTTCATCTTGTCTGCCGAAGCAACCATTTTTTTTTTCAAACTTTATTTATTGAAAAATTATTGGTAAACATAGAAATACACTTCACAACAAAATTTTTATATATATGAAAATAAAAAGAAAAAAAAAGAAATGAAACCCAACCCTCCTCGCACCCCTTCAGCCAGCTCTCTTAAGGAGAGCCAAAGAAACATATATATGAAAAAAAAACTAAAAAAAGAATAAAATAAATCAAAGTACCTCTAAATGCATATATTCCAAATATAATGACCACTTACTAACAAAATAAAATAATTATCATGCAAAACATAGGTAATTTTATCCGTAACAATACAAGGTTTCATTTCATTATACCATCGCATTATACTAATCACTGTCTTCTACTTCCAAGTACTTGCTATACATTTTCAAGCTATGGACAACGCTAAATATACAAATGCAATTTGAAATTTATCCAACCCCAATCCCTTTAAAGGAATCACATAGCCCAGTAAAAAAAAACAGATGGATATAATGGTAACTTAATCTGATACAGTTTTTCCAAAATTAACTTAATTTCTTCCCAAAATGGTTGTACATACATACAAGACCAAACAGCATGTAAAAAAGTTCCAACACACGTACCACATCTAAAACATGAATATAAATTACTAAAGCCATATTTTTTCAATTTCTCAGGAGTTAAATATAACTGATGCAAAAAATTATAATTAACCATACCATATCATGCATTTGTCAATCTAGAAACACGATCATGACACATATCCATCCAGTAATCTTCAGGAAAAACAAAAGTTAAATAATTTTCCCATTTAAACTTAGATTTCTCCCATTCCGGCTTATCCATATTATCTTGTAATACTTGGTTCATAACAGAAATATAGCTCTTTTTAGACATAGAAGAAATCAAAGACTCAAATTCTGACAATACAGGTAAAATCATCTCTCTACCGTACATTTTTTTTAACCAACGATCAAAGTTGATAATAAACAAATAAAGAATTTTTGGCAATACCAAAACGTTCTTTCAATTGAGTAAGAGAAAGAAATTGACCTTCTACAAAACCATCCTGCTATACTTTATACCCTTAAAATTCCAATTCTTTAAATAACTGTTAAACAATGAAAAAGTAATAAGCTGATTATTATATAACAGCGTTAAAATAGATAATTTACCTTTTGATCCTGTAATCTTATACTTCTTTGTCCATAACTTCAACAGATGTTTTAATTTCGACACATTATACTCCCATAATAAATCTATATTTCACCAAAATATAAATTGATGTACTACAGTTTCAGAAATACATGCCATCTCAACTTTAGTTCAGCTTGGAGAATGATCCAAATCCATCAAACCACTAATAAATTTAAGTTGGGCTGCCTCATAATAATTTTGAAAATGAGGTAATTGCAATTCACCTAATGCATACTTCCAAGTAAGCTTATTTAATGCTACCCTTGGTAATTTACCTTTCCATAAAAATTCCCTAGTAGCTTTATTTAAATCCTGAAAAAAGTTCCTTGTAAGAAAACATGGTATTGATTGAAACAAATATTGAATATGTGGTAAAATATTCATTTTAATACAATTAACCTGGCCAATTAAAGTTAACGGAAGGTCTTTCCACTTAATTAAATCTGCTTTTATCTTTTTCAACAATGAAACATAATTTACTTTATATAAAGATTGATACTCAGTGTTCACAATTATTCCTAATTATTTAATTTTATCTGTCCATTTCAAATTAATAACATTTTTATAAACTGAATAATCTCCTTCACCTACCAGTAAAATTTCACTTTTATCTCAATTAACTTTATACCCAGATAGTGATCCATACTGGAATAAACATTCCCGTAAATGCGGCAAAGATTGTTCTGGATTTGTTAAGTATATCAAAATATCATCTGCAAACAAATTAATCTTATACTCTTCATCCAAAACTCTCATCCCTTGTATCTGCTCATTTTGCCGTACTAATTGAACTAACAGCTCAATGACCAATGCAAATAGGGCTAGTGACAATGGACAACCCTGTCGAGTAGAATGTGTTAATTTAAATGATGATGAAATCTGTCAATTTGTCATCACCCTAGCAGTCGGGTTTGTATATAAAGCTTTAACCTAGCTGATAAAAAAGGGCAAAATTTAAACTTTTCCAGGACCTTGAATAAAAAATTCCATTTGACCCTATCAAAAGCTTTTTCTGCATCAAGTGCAACCACCATTGGTTGGTTGGGCTGACGTCGGTATGCATTGGTCAAACTAATTAGTCAAAGAATATTATCTGAAGCGTATCTATTTTTAATAAAACCTGTTTGATCGACATGTATCAATTTAGGTAAATATTTAGCAAGCCGATTTGCTAACAATTTAGCTATTATTTTATAGTCCACATTCAATAAAGAAATAGGTCTATACGAAGACACTTTTAATGGAGCTCTACCTTTCTTTTGAATTACAGTAATTAAAGCACTAGAACAAGATTCTGGTAACTCATAATGTTCAGTCATTTGTTGTAATACCTCCCCAAACACCGAAGATAAATCTTCATAAAAAAACTTTATAAAATTCCACCAAAAACCCGTCATCGCCTGGTGACTTGCCATTAGGCATTTCCATCATAGCGGTCTTAATTTCTAAATCTGTGAATGGAGCTTCCAAATCTGTAATATTCTCTTCATCTAATGCTGGTAACTTTAATGTAGATAAAAAAGAATCAATAGATCCATTATACTGTTTCCCCTCAGAAATATATATTTTTTTATAAAATGAATAAAACTGTTCATTGATCTTCTGAGATTTATAGGTACTTTTTAACAGCATTAATAACCCTTGAGATCTCTTCCTTCTTTAACTGCCATGCAAGTACTTTATGCACCTTCTCACCCCATTCATAATATCATTGTTTGGTTCAATTAAGTAAACATTCAAATTGATAAGTCTGTAATGTATTATATCGCATTTCAATCTAGTCATCTTCTGATCTTCTTTTACTCTCTTCTGAAATTCTTTCAATCTGCTTTTCTAATTTAATACTTTCAGCCATATACCCTTTCTTAACTTTAGTAGTGTAACTAATTATTTGTCCTCTTAAATAAGCCTTTAACGCATCCCATACTACAAATCTACTTTGAACAGAATTAACATTTTCCATTAAAAAAATCAATCTGTTTCTTAACAAAAGCAACAAACTCAGGTTTGTTCAACAACATTGTATTAAACCTCCATCTATAAGATGGACGTAACACCTCCGAACTTTCATAAGAAAAAAATAATAAAGAATGATCAGATATTACTCTACTTTTATAATCTGCCTACAATATATTTCCCTGTAAATGTGCCGATAGTAAAAAAAAATCTATTCTAGGAAAGGAATCATACCTAGAAGAATAAAAATAAAAATCTTTCTCTCTAGGATTAATCCTTCTCCAAATATCTACCAAATTTAAGTCTTCCATTAAAGCCCCAATTTGTATTGCCATCTTTGATTTTCTAATACATTTTGCGGATTTATCCATTAATGGATCCAAAACACAATTAAAATCTCCCCCAACTAGAATATTTTCATTACCTTGACTTAATAACAAAAAAGCATCTGAAATAAAAACATTCATTATCTACATTAGGTACATAGATATCAAGTAAAGTCCAAAGTTCATTAAAAATTTTACAATCCACTTTTAAAACCCTCCCATATTCCCCTCTACAGACTGTAACTCAAAAGATAAATTCATATGAACTGAAATCGCTACACCTTTTGCCTTAGAGTTAAATGAAGAAAAAAACATGACCAACCCAATCTCTTTTCAATTTCAAATGTTCTTTTTCAGTCAAATGTGTTCCTTGTAAGAAAGATCATTTTTCATTTTCTTAATATAAGCTAAAACTCACTTTCGCTTAATTGGATTATTTAATCCCTGAACATTAAAAGTTGCAAATTTTAAACTAGACATTTTAATAAACTATTAATATAAACACGTAATATAAAAAAATGCTCACCTGTTAATAAACAAAATCTACTCTCCCTCCCCTAATTTTATAAAAAAGTTAATATGAAAAGGGATACAATTAATCCCCCCCAAAAAATGAAAAAAAAAACACCAAAGGTAGTAATTCCCTAAAAAAAACTGGGTATGGAACATCCCACCAGTGGCAGATGACTATCAAAGATATCAGTGCCATCCACCTCCCCGCAGCCAGAGATACAATATATATAATAATGAAATTCAACATCATTAATATATTCAGCCCTGGGACTCCAGTCCCAGAGATTGATTCGAATCTTCAACATCACTAGGACTATGTGTCAAGGCCTCCTTCTTCCCATCTTTCCCATTCTTCCCAGTCTTTCCATTCTGTCCATTTCCATGTCCATTAGCCCTTCTTTTAGGTGACGATGGTGAAATTCTTCCCTGACCATGTAAATCCGGTAACGAATTAGCAAAAACCAATGCATCGTGATCATTCTCAAAAAATTGAGACTGATAATTGCTATAACAAAACCTTCAACACTGCAGGGTTTTGAAAAGCAAATTTATATCCTTTCTGCCACAGCACATCCTTGGCTGAATTAAACTCACGTTGACGTCTAATAATTTCTTGACTCAAATCTGCATTAAAAAAAACTATATTATTCTGACTCATCATTGGAGCTTGACTTTGTCTTGCCTTCTGTACCGCCAACTGTAAAATAATTTCTCTATCCTGATCATTCAAACACTGAATTAACACTGCTTGTGATGGTTGACCCGATAACGGTTTCCTCCTCAACGCTCTATGTGCTCTTTCCAGTACCAAACCACCCGGAAAGAATTCTTTACCTAACATCTCAGGGATCCAATTCTTAAAAAATTTTATTGGATCTGCACCTTCAATATCTTCCGGAAGACCCAGAATTTTTACATTATTTCTCCAACTTTGATTTTCCAATGAATCAATTTTTTTCAATAAATCTCTCTTCTGAATTCCCCAATCCACGAACAAATCTTCCACTTTCTCTATTTTATCTTTATTAAGTACATCTTGCTCTTTACATTCAGAGAAAGCTGTCTCAAGCTTTTTAAAATTTTCTTGAACTTCATCTACTGAAGTAATGCATTTATTAATATCTCTCTTAAGAGTAGATATATATAACCATATAACCACTTACAGCACAGAGCAAGCCAGTTCGGCCCTACTAGTCCATGCCGTAACAAATTCCCACCCTCCTAGTCCCACTGACTAGCACTCGGCCCATACCCCTCCAGTCCTCTCCTCTCCATGTAACGATCCAGTCTATCCTTAAATGTAACCAATGATCCCGCCTCAACCACGTCTGCCGGAAGCTCATTCCACATCCCCACCACCCTTTGCGTGAAGAAATTTCCCCTCATGTTCCCCTTATAATTCTCCCCCTTCAACCTTAAACCATGTCCTCTAGTTTGAATCTCCCCCTTTCTTAATTGAAAAAGCCTATCCACATTTACTCTGTCTGTCCCTTTTAAAATCTTAAACACCTCTATCACGTCCCCCCTCAATCTTCTACGCTCCAGAGAAAAAAGCCCTAGTCTGCACAACCTTTTCCTGTAACTCAAACCTTGAGATCCTGTCAACATTCTCGTTCTTCAGAGACATTAAACATTGTAGATTGCATTTGAGTCATTTGATGAGACGTAGTATCCATATGGTAAGCAATTCCTTCCAGCACAGTAAAAATAGAGTTCAGTCCAGATTCCAGTACCACATCTTGAGACCCACTTTCTACAAGCTCCTCCTCCAATTGTTCCTGTGAACTGGCCATGAAAGGGAAGTCTTCTTCTTGTTCCAGCATTGTCAGGGCTTTTCCCGTGTGGCTGCGGGTCTGGACACCTGATGACGGGACTCCAACCACTTCGGGGCGCCGCTGCTCGGGCCCCCCTGCAGTCCACACACGCTCCAATAAATCGCAGACCCTGGAAGCACCGCGCATGCCCAGCAGGGCCAGGGGCTGCGCAGGGGCGGTCTCCAGCACCTTCCTGCATGTCCCCGACTCCCCCCGATGGCAGCACGGGCCCAAGGGCTCTTTATTCAGTCAGGTCGCCTGCATGCCCGATATTGCAAAAGCACGGGTCAATGTCAGTCGATTTCATCAAGAAGTCGGCACCATCTTGCGGTGACAAGACCGGCGTCGGCGTAATACTCTGACTAGCTGGAGTTCTCTGTGGCTTGGAAGTTCCCGACGGCAACTCCGTGGTTCCCACTGGACAGGAAGGCCTCAGTTCTTCAGCACTTTTAAAAAGTAGTGTTTTCTGTAGTTGAGTCTTAGATTTTTTAATATTATCCACCATTATAGACAATTAATGTACTTAGAAGCAAAAATAAAATATTTATATACTTAGATTAAAGTTTAAAAATGGGTATTAAAAAAAACTGGCTGGGGAGGATTAGGACCGCACGTCTGCCCTCTATTCCATCTTGCCACACACCACCCCCCCCTTCCCGAAGCAACCTTGTATCTCCTTTCAGTCCTCTGTTTCCACACCTCTGTTTCACACCGCAGTTTCCACCCCTCTGTTTCTACCCATCTGCTTCCACCTCTCTATTTCCACCCCTCTGTTTCTTAATTACCTCATTGATACTGTGAGAGGTGGGAAAATTGATCTAAAATTATGAACATGGAAGAAACTAAAATTCATCAGTTAATGGCTGTAACCAGTACAAACAGGATGAGCTTGGGGATTAGGATGCAGGAAAGCAGAGTCAGCATGATTAACATAAGAATCTTCTTTGTGACAAGAGCCACCATAAGACTAAGAAAAGGAATGGTAAGGTACAATAGAATGTAGGAAGTTGAGGTAGTCTGGATCAGATAAAGGTCTCCTAGCCCTAGATAGAAGTACCAAGTCCTACATATCTAATTAGCTAACCTTACACAGATTTATACATATTAAATTAGCCAACCCTAGATAGGATGAGTCAACTCTGCATACCAAGAGACTGTAGCCCTGAGAATCAGGAAGGTGTGAATAAGGACAATGACATGATGGGACACCCACAGGATACCCCCTGGTCCTCCAAGTGTACTGAAACTGCACGTAGGCAGGAAGGATTGCCTATGCCAAACCCATCCAGGGGGCAGAAGAATGTAAGGGGGAGGGCACTTTGATACTGAAATTGACTGTATAAAAGTTGGGTGAGCCCCAGTATGTGTGTGTATTCCCAGGGTAAGGGGAAGCACCCAACTTTGCATTGTTGTAAAATAAATGTTCTTTGTTCTCAATTTTTGTCTCGAGCAATTTCTTTAAAGGTACTTCAATTTCTAACAATACCTTGCTGCCTCTATCTGCTGCACCTCTCTCTGCTTCGTAATCAGATCCACAATATCCCTTGAAAACCAAGGTTCTTTGCCTTTCAACTTTCCTTTTAATCCTTACAGGAATGTATAAAGTCTGTAGCCTAAATTTCACCTTTGAAAGCCTCCCACTTACCAAGCACATCATGGTCAGGAAACAACCTATCCCAATCCACCCTTTTTTTAGATCCTTTGTCCCTTCCTCAAAATTGGCCTTTCTCCAACTGAGAATGTCCTCACAAGGATCCATGAAAAAAAAGTGCATATTATGACAAACAACTTCAAGTTGAGCACAAAGATAATTTCAGATTTTCTGCATCATGTAGGAAGCTGGAGAAATATTAAATTAATTTTACTTGAATTTAGCAGGTTTAATCGCATCACGACGTTGACACATTGGGTTAGTTCAACTGACCTAAAAATGTTTTGCTGCCGATTTTCATTTGTACTCAGCATCTGATGCCTCTGGTGTCAAGTGTCCAACAATAGTCCACTGGCTTTGATGGATTCTAGTTGCCCTGATACTGCTTTTCCATGGTTGCAGTGTTCTGTTGAAACCTTTCACCGTGTTCGTCACTGACCACACCAAGATCAGCAGGGAAGACATCCAAGGGCGAATGCAGAAAATTAATTTTCAATGACGTGTTTTTCATGATTTTGTTTGCTTGAAGTCGACTTGAAATATGACAGGAAACCACAAAACTAGGTTATATCTTAAAAAGCAGTATGTGATAGGAAAATTTTAAGGTGACTTTTGTGATCAGCAGCCCAAAATCCATAAAATACACCCAAAAGGGTTTGGGAAGAAAAATCTTCAATATCCAGTGTAATTCTTTGTCTTTGGCTTGGCTTCGCGGACGAAGATTTATGGAGGGGGTAAAAAGTCCACGTCAGCTGCAGGCTCGTTTGTGGCTGACCAGTCCGATGCGGGACAGGCAGAACTTGAAACTAATGCCATTGTGTTCACTGGACCCAAAGTATTCCCTACACATACCTCTGTCACCTGTCTCATTTCCTTGTAGGAGATCCAGTGTTACATTCTCTTCAGTTGGTACCTCCATATATTGATTCAGAAAACTTTTCTGCACTCATTTGACAAACTCCAAGCCATCCATCCCTTTTACAACATGGGAGTCCCAATCCTGGAGGTCCTGTCCTTCAACTTCACACCAAACTCCCTGAACTCTCTTTGCAGGACCTTTTCACCCTTCCTACTCATATCATTGCACCCTACATAAAACCATAGAACATTACAGCACAGAAACAGGGCCTTTTGGCCCTTCTAGTCTGTGCAAAACCATTTGTTTTGCCAGTCCATAGCCCTCCCTGCATCTTCCATCTATGGACCCTCACATCAGGCTGCTCACCCTCCCTCTTGAGAATGCCCTGTGCTCCTTCTGAGATATCCTGGACCCTGGCACCTAGGAGGCACATACCACCCAGAATTCACTATCTCTTCCACAGAATCTCTTATTTTTTCCCCTCACTATTGAATTCCCCTAAATTTCACTCTTCTCCTCACTCCCTTTCTTAGCCAGAGGGCCAAATTTCATGCCAGAGACCTGACTGCTCTGGCTTGACCCTATTAGGCCATCCCCCTCAAAAGGTATATATGTAATTGAGGGGAATGGCCTTAGGGGTACCCTGCACTGCCTGCCAGCTCCCTTTACCTCTCCTAACAATCACCCAATGACCTTCCTCCTCCTTCCTAGGTGTGATTGTGTCCTTGTAACCTATCTATCACCCCCTCTGCCTCCTGAGTGATCCAGAGTTCATCCAACTCCGGCTCCAATTCCCAAACATGGTTTGTAAGGGCTGCAGATGCACTTCTTTAAGATAAAGTTGTCAGGGATACTGTTGGCTTCAGATTTAGATTCAGATTTCAGATTTAATTTCAGAGTACATACATGACATCACATACAACCCTGAGATTCCTTTCTCCTGCGGGTGTGGTAAAAACTAAACTGTGAACAGCATAAAACATGTAAAATAACAAAGAACTGTAAACAGATATCAAATGTAGACAAACCATCTGTGCAATACAGAGAGAACAAAAGAAAATCAATAAAGTACACAAGAAAGAGTTCTTAAATGAGTCTCTGATGGAGTTTGTTGTTGAAGATTCTTATGGTGGAGGGGTAGCAGCTGTTCCTGAACCGGGTAGTGTGAGTCTTGTGGCACCTACACCTCTTTCCTATTGGTAGCAGTGAGAACAAAGTGTGTGCTGGGTGGTGTGGATCTTTGATGATTGCTGCTGCTCTCCGACGGCAGTATTATCTATAGATGCTCTCGATAGTGGGGAGGGTTTTGCATGTGGTGTCCTGGGCTGCGTCCACTACCTTTTGGAGTATTTTTTGCTTACATGTTTTGGTGTCCCTATACCAGGCTGTGATGTAGTTGGTCAGCACACTTTCCACCACATCTCTGAAGAAATTTTCCACTGTTTCCAATGCCATACAAAATCTCCGCAAACTCCTGAGGAAGTAGAGGGGCTGATGCGCTTTCTTTACAATGCCATTAGTGTGTTGGGTCCAAGAAAGATCCTCCGAAATACTGACTCCCAAGAATTTAAAATTGCTTATCTTCTCCACCTCTGATATCCCAATGATCACTGGATTGTACACCTCTGGTTTTCCCTTCCTGAAGTCAACTATCAGCTCCTTAGTTTTGGTGGCATTGAATGTGAGGTTGATGTTGGTGCACCATTCAGCCAAATATTGAATCTCCCTCCTGTACGCTGACTCATCCACTTCCTTTATATAACCCACAATTGTGGCATCATCGGCATATTTGTAGATGGTGCCATTGTTGTACCGATCCACACAGTCATAGGTGTAAAGTAAATAGAGTAGGGGGCTAAGAACGCAGCCCTGAGATGATCCAGTACTGATGAAGATTGAGGAAGAGATTTTATTTTACCTATCTCACTGATTGTAGTCTGGAGGTGAGGAAATCCAGGATCCAATTACACAGTGAGATATTGATTCCCAGATCTTGGAGTTTGTTTATCAGTTTTGAGGGGATGATGGTGTGAAGTGCCGAACTGTAGTCGATAAAGACCATCCTGATGTATGCATCTTTGTGTAGAGCCAATGAGATGCTATCCGCCGTAGACCTGTCCCTACGATAGGCAAACTGAAATGTATCCATGTCACCGCTCAGACAAGGGCTGAAAGGCTTGAACACCAGCCTTTCAAAATACTTCATCACTGTTGATGTGAGAGCTACTGGTCGATAGTCATTAAGGCAAGTTACTGCACTCTTTTTGATTGACGCCTGTTTGAAACAGGTGGGTACCATTGTAGTACCATGCCTCGCTGCCATGAGATATTGAAGACTTCCCTGACTATCCACATTCTGCAAGAGGACCATATCCCTGCCATGGCTGCCACTATCTTATGAAATAGAAAAACCTGTCCTTACCTGTGCCCCCTTTGCTGAATCATATTGTTCCTCAACAGAGCTCTCCTTACCTCACCTCAACTCCTGAATTCATTGTGATGTACATTGTACAATGTCCACATGCACTGTAAGTCATACTTCCTACAGCCACACATGTACTTCTAAAGGAAAGTAACTTGCAGTAGTATATGTTAAGTAGACATAACTAGTGTAAAAGATAGGCCAATAATAAATACATAGTTATTGTCGTGAAAGAAAAGAAACAATGTTAAAGTAGGACAGGTGAGCTCAAGACTTTGATAGCCATTGGAAAAATTTTTCTCTTAAACCTGGAAGTACTGGTCTTCAGGCTTCTGTACATTCTGCCTAAAGGTGGCAGTGAAAGATGGTTGTGGCCCGTGAGATTGACATCTCTTATAATGCTGGCTGTTTTCTTGAGGCAGTATCTCATATAGGTGTCTGCAATGGATGGGAGGTTGTTGCCTGTGGTGGACCTGGTTATGTTTGTTACCTTCTGTAGCCTTCTGTGTTCATAGAACATTACAGCCCAATACAGGCCATTTGCCCTATAGATACCTACCAAAAGAATGAAGCTATCTCTACCTCATAACCCTCTAGTTATCTTTCATCCATGTGCAGATATAAGATGGACAGTTTATACCTTTAATCCAGGGCTGAAGTAGCAAACACCAGAGGATGTCTGTACAAAGTGAAGGGAGGAAAGTTTAGAGGAGAAATTAGGGCTACATTTTCCAGTTGCCTGGAAATGCATTGCCAGGAGTGATGGTGGGGTCAGGAACAATAGGGGCATTTAAGAGACTTTGTACAGACATCCTCTGGTGTTTGCTACTTCAGCCCATCAGCAAACTTATTAACCCATCCGCCTACTTCTTCATCCAGTATATTTATAAAAAACACAAAGAGCAGGGGTCTCAGAACAAATCCCTGTGGTACTCCACTAGTCATTGGTATCCTGGCAGAATTCTTCCCATCCACTACTCTTCTCTACTTTCTACATGCAAGCCAATTCTGAATCCGTACAGCCAAGGTTCCATGCCTCACGACTTTATGAACAAGTTCCCAATTGGGGACCTTGTCAAATACCTTACTAAAATCCATATATACCGTATTTACCACCCTGCCTTCATCAATTTCTTTTGTTACTTCCTCAAAAAACTCAATGAGGCTCATGAAGCATATTAACCCTAACTCTAACCCTAACCCTAACCCTTAACCCTAACCCTTAACCCTAACCCTAACCCTAACCCCTTCACAAAGCCATACTGACTATCCCCGAGAAGGCTGTACATCTCTAAATGCTCGTAAATCCTTTCCTTAAGGATCCTCTCCAATAGTTTGCCCGTCACTGATGTAATGTCCACTCATCTGCCATACCCTGGGTTCTCCCTAGTACCTTTTTTAAACAAGGTGACCTCATTTCCCATTCTCCAATCCTTCAGCACCTCCTGTGGCCAAGGAGGATGCAAAGATCATGGCCAAAGCCCCAGCAATCTTTTCCTCCCTTCCCATGGCTAAATCAGGTATATCTCATCCAGTCCCGGAGACTCATCAATACTAATGATTTTAAGAAGATCCAACACTTCCTCTCTTAATCTCAACTTTGCCTCATAAGACATATTTCCCAATCCAGGCCACATCCTGGCAAATCTCCTCTGCACCCTCTCCATAGCTTCCACATCCTTCCTGTAATGAGGTGACCAGAACTGAGCACAATACTCGAAGCTTGTTCTATTCTGACCTCACATTGACAAAAATTCTTTTCTTTGGTGACTACTGAAGCAAAGTATTCATTTACGACCTCCCCAACCCCCTCCGCCTCCAGGTACACGTTGCCTCCTTTATCCTTAAATGGCCCTACCTTTACTCTCATTATCCTTCTTTTCTTCATGTCATCCTTGAACGCTTTAACGTTTTCCTCAATCCTACAAGCCAAGGCCTTCTTGTGCCTCTTCTGAGCTCTCCAAAGTACTTTCTGGCTGCCTCCAGAATTTTGATTCCTAAATCTAACAGGTGCTTCCTTTTTCCTTACCTCTTTTGTCACCCACGGCTCCTTTTTCCTACCATTTTTCTCCTGTGTTAGTGGGTCAAAGAATCCCATGCAAATGGTCCCTAAATATCCTCTGTATTACTCTTAACTAGCAGTTTAACCTGCTTCGGGCACTCAAATTCCTAAACCACCTTGTGACACAACCAGCCAGTGCACTTTCCATAGCGCGTCGATAGATGTTTGAACAATGAGTTGCCAAATCTCCCCAGGCTCCCAAAGAAGTGGAGTAGACATGAAACTGGGTGGGAAGGTGAGTTAGGAAGAGACCTTGAGGAAATTTCAACAAATTGGAAAACAGAAACAGAAAAATAGCAAAATTTTATTTAAATGGCAATCTGGCGGGAAATGTTGACGTCCAATTCACCGTCGGTGTCCTTATGCACCAGTCATTGGTCACAAACCTACTGCTCTGGTGTCAGAGGAGCCTATGAGTACTCTAACAAGGGAAAGTTCAAGAGTCTGTTAGCTGTTGCGAAGAAACTGTTCTTAAACCTAAAGGTGGTAGTCTTCAGGCCTCTGTACCTTCTGCCTGAGAGAAGCAGTAGTCACCAGGATCCTTTCTGATGTTGGTTGCCTTCTTCAGGCAGTGCCTCACGTAAATGTCAGTAATGGATGAGTTTGTAATGGACCTGGATAGGTTTGCTACCTCCTGTAGCTTTTTGCATACCTGGGCAGGCAAATTCCCCAAACCAGGCTGGGATACAATTACTCAGTAAACGTTCCATAGTGCACCTGTAGAAGTATGATAGGGTATTCGACAACATGTCAAATCTTCTCAGACTCCTCAGCAAGGAGAGGCGTGGGCGTGCCTTCTTCGCGGTCGCCTCGATGTGCTGGTTTCAGTGTTCTGCGTGTTAGAATGAAGGTCAACCATGCTTGTGCTGATTTGTAAAGTGGGGTGAAAATGCTGACACTCCCACTCCCCCCTGCCCCTCTGCTTCTGGATCTGCCTTTTATCTGTGTGAGCAGAATGTCAGGGCTGTGTTTCATCAAAGTGATGAGAAGTGGGTGCCTTCCCCGAATGCCACCACAGCCCACGTTCTTGTGTCTGACCATCAGCAGGGGGTTCACTTCCCCCCCTCTGCTGCAGTTTCTCAAGGCTTCACATCTCATCTGGGGCTCTGCCATGGCTATCAGAGCCCAGAACCATGAATCAACATTACAAAGGAAAGGTCAACAATCATCAGATACAGTGGAATTATTCACCAACATTTGAAGTGAAAACCTTCATAGTAATCGCACACAACAGTTCATTGTTCATTGTTCATTGTTCATTGTTCATTGAATCACAGCTGCTGATATTTCCAAGATAACAACCTCTCTCCCTTTTCTTTCTTTTTGAAATTTTTTTTATTGAGTTTAACATACAAGCAGACATAAAAAGAAATTGGTAATTACATTGTGATTCACTTGGGCACAAGTAAATGCTCAGAGAGAAACAAATATATAAACCTCCGTCAATAGTTACTTGGAGTATTTCAAACTATTGATAGAAATAATGTATGCCAGTGGTTCTCACCCTTTTTCTTTCCACTCACATCCTACTTTAAGTCACCCCTATGCCTTCGGTGCTCTGTGATTAGTAAGGGATTGCTTAAGGTGGGATGTGAGTGGGAAGGGAAGGTTGAGAATCACTGCTCTAGACCCAATTGTTATTGAAATATTTTGCTTGAGAAAAATTGTCATTGGCCCATTTCCTTTGGAGTTCTGAAACCGTGCACATAACGAGTTAGATGAGGTACGATTAAAACAGTGGTTTTCAAAATTTTTTTCCACCCTCATCCCACCTTAAGCAATCCCTTACTAATCACAGAGCACCAATGGCACAGGGATTACTTAAAGTCGCTTGTGAGTGGAAAGAAAAAGGTGGAGAACCACTGAGATGAAGCATAGATTAATAATCGGCTACCGCTAATCACAATGGGGTCTCCTTCATACCAGTGCCTGTAAAGCAACCAGCATATGAAGCACTCTTGACTGCATCAGTATTTGTCCATGAGTCATTTTGTGGCATTGAAATTGACTGACTAAATAGGTAATCAACTCTCACTAAATAAACCACTGTGGAGAATGAAGAATTCTCATTTCCAGGATCAAATAAATAATGCATATTTTCAACTGATTAGCTTGCTTTTTGACTTCATAAATAAAATTACAGGCATTGTCTTTGTACAAATACAGTTTGTGAAACAGTATCAATTTGGGATTGTTGGAAATACTGTTGTTTTGTTTTAGTAACGAGTTGGGTCATTTCCCAACAACAATTTATTTCTATTCCAAACCATAGCAACCAAGTAGCTGCTGTAAATCAGACAAATTTACTGTTTGCCTGTCTCTCTTTTATATCATGAAGAATGCTGACTGGTGGATTTAACAAGAGCAGAATGTCACTTGTTTGTTTACACATTAATATTATAAAGCAGAAAAAACAACCCATAAAACCTTCAAATAAAAAGGGAACTATATTTCATTTAACAGATCATGTCCTGTATTAAATAAACACTAAATTTTGTCGCAATGTGCAGGCACCATCAAATAGAATGCATCAGCTACTTTGGAAAGAATTACAGTCATGTTATGGTGTGCCGAATCAGGCCCTTTGACCCTGCCCATACTTATCCTTTTACCCACCTGTGGTGGAACCAGTGTTGTGCTCTGTGATATGTATTGTATGGGCTGGCCCACCCCTGTTCCTGTGACTCATCCCCACTGAATCCCCATAAAGGCGGCTACACCCAAACCCCTCAGTACCCGCCTTGGAACCGGGCCAGCAACATGTGAGACGTGCTTGCAGTTTACGGTAACTAAAATCTATTGAATCACGATTCCGAGTCTGATGTGAGCTATCACCACCTAGACAAATTCCACTGCATCAGATTCAATCACCTCCAGATAGCAGCAACTCTCCACAGTTCACGTCAAAAGACTAAACCCGAAGAACCTTTTGCCTTAAAATTATACTCTGGTCAGTGACATTGTGTGATGAAATTATTTTACAAAATGTACATAACAACAAGACCCTTCATCAAACAATAAACATTGAAACTGGAATCATTTCCCATGGCTGTGGTTCATCCTTAGTTCATGAGGGATGGGGTACAGACTTACCACCACTTCAAAAACCATGCGCATTCTCCACAGTAAGTATAATTTCAGTCCAATTCAAACTCAGCAGATCACACAGCACCCACAGGAAGTAAAGATCAGCCAACATTTTGGGTCAGAGAACTACCCGCTACCCTAGTGGTTCTCAACCTTTTTCCTTTCCACTCATATCTCACTTTAAGTAATCCCTATGCCATAGGTGTTCTGTGATTAGTAAGGGATTGCTTAAGGTGGGATGTGTGTGGGAAGAAAAAGTTTGAAAACTGCTGTTTTAATCGTAACTCATTGACTCGTTATGTGCACAGTTTCAGAACTCCAAAGGAAATGGGCCAATGACAATTTTTCTCAAGCCAAATATTTCAGTAACAATTGGGTCGAGAGCAGTGATTCTCAACCTTCCCTTCCCACTCACATCCCACCTTAAGCAATCCCTGACTAATCACAGAGCACCGATGGCACAAGGATTACTTAAAGTGGGATGCGAGTGGGAAGAAAAAGTTTGAGAACCACTGCTTTATATTCTCATTCTCTAAAAATGAATGCTAACACTGAATATCCCTTCCTTACTACCGACTTGACCTGCAAGTTAGCCTTTTGGGATTCCCAGGACCAGTTTTCTGAATTCTTTCCCCATGTAGGAAAGAATGTCAAACAGGAATCACATGTAGGCCAGATAAGGACCATAGTGCCTCCCAATCAGATGAGAATGACTTGAAGACAATCTAACAATCACGTTTTAAACATTGCCAGCAAAAAATTTCAAGTTCTTAAACCATCACGATACTCACAAGCCTAGATACTTTTGGGCCGGGCATGACAATAACCGGGGAATCATATAGAGGGCAAGAGGCCAGAAGTTAGCAGCAGGACCTCACTTTGGAGAAGTCCTTGATATTTAGGCCAGCAACCGAGAAGGCTTGTACTCTTTTATGAAAATATTTTTGGAGAAAGGAAGAAGTGGGTGAAAAGGAGGGAGAAATAGCATCTCAGAGGGCATTGTGAATCAGGAAGAGATTGCAAGTAGATCTCCAGAGAGGGGGGCAGAAGGTGGTTTGTGTAAGAACTTTAAAGTGAGTCAACTGCTGGATTCACCTCTTGGATTCCTGCAGCTGTCGAATTTCCTGAGAGCCACTCAAATGGAAGCTGTCGGGTTGGAGTGTGTAGAGATAGAACATTCAGTGTAGTTCCTCCGATTCTGTGAAAACTGCAATAAAGCCTCTAGTTTTCAACTTTCTTAAAGCTTGGACATGTCAGCAAGGCTAGCAATGGGGTGAAAATTAAGAGGTAAATTGATTTGCTCATGAAGTCCATGACTTGCATAAAAATGTCCTGAGACTGTTTGCACCATCAGAATTTATTAATATATGTAAATATTAAAGAGGATCTGTTGACTAGAGGAGACTAGTTTCATGATTTAAATTTTAATCATGTTTATTCATGAGATAACAATCACCTTCTAAACATATTGGCAAGATAAAGTAGATGTTAACCTGTTTTCTATTAAAATTCCATTGCAAGTTTTACTAGTGTTGTCTTTGGTTGTATTTTCTTCCTGTAATGGGAAAAGGAACAAATTGAAAACTTTGTGATATCCGTTCAGCAAATACAACACTTTCATATCAAAAGCCAACCGCTATTATTGTGACAAAAAGGCCGAATTTAAACCACGTCCCCGGTACGGAAAGGTTATAACGGACCTGATTGCTTCACTTATACTGAAGATTATCTCACTATACTCAGGCAACACAATATATTCTCATCTCCCACAGAAAGACAGTTCCTTAATTATAAGGGAGCGGGTGATCAGGAATAGAATACAAAACAGAAATCACAAAGCTTTTCACTTCATAAAATATTCCTCCTCTTACCTGTCCACATCATTTAAGACCTCAGGCACAGAGGAGCAATAAGTTGTTAACCAAGTCCTGCTGTGTACCTCAACAGGTAAAACGCGTGGCATCCCCTGATACCACTCAGACCAAGGATTGTTCAGGAGAATTGCCATGGGATACGGGGTGGGGGGGGTGGAATTGAGTTCAGTAGCCGAGAGGTCAATGTTGCAACTCTACAAATCTCTAGAAAGACCGCACTTGGAATATTCTCTTCAATTCTGGTCACCTCATTCTAGGAAGGATGTGGAAGCCATGGAGAGGGTGCAGAGGAGATTAACCAGTTTGTTACCTGGATTGGAAAATATGTCTCATTAGCAGAGCTACGACTTTTATGTCTGGAGGAAAGAAGGATGAGAGGTGACTTAGCAGAGGTCTACATGATTCTGAGAGGCAGAGATAAGGTGGACAGCCAGCAAATTTCTCTCAGGTCAGGAATTGCAAACACCAGAGAACATATGTGCAAAGTGAAAATAAAAAAGTTTAGGGGAGATATCAGGGGTAATTTTTATTTATACACACAGATAGTTGTGGGTTCCTGGAATGCCTTGCCAGGGATAGTAGTGGAGGCTGAAACGTTAGGGGCATTTAAGAGACTTAGACAAGCACATGGATGGAAGAAAAATTGAGGGTTGAGCTAGAAAGTGCTTAATGGTGTTTTTTTGGGGGTTTGAATAAATGGGTCAGCACCCCACCATGGGCTGAAGGGACTGTACTGTGCTGTAGTGTTCTATGTTCTTTATAAGAATGTGTCACTTTTTTATACATTGAAAGGAACTGGTCTATCTTCAGCACAGAAACAGGCTCTTCAACCTATGCACTCTGTACCAAACTATTAATCTGCCTCACCTATTGACCTACTCCCGGACCATAGCCCCCATTCCCTTCTGTGGTCAAGCCGGTTGTACCTGTGGCCCCTCCCCACAGGCTCCTGTACAAAGGTGACTGTTCCACAGCTCCCTGCAGCTCAGTGCAGGACAGCTGGACAGTAGGGATATGCTACATTCTCAAGTGAATTACAGCCTATTGGTTTCTCCACAATAGTCTCCTAAGCGATTGATGGTGCATCACCCTCCCATTCATTTACCTATCCAAATTTTTCTAAATCTCAAAATCAAGTTTGCATTCACCATTTCAGCTGGCAGCTTGTCCCACACTCTCACCACTCTTTAGAAACAACTTAAATTGAGCTCACTAAACTTTAAAAGAGTTGCCTCTGCAGCATGACACATCGAATATGGGCCGTGGCATGGAATCTTGCTCCCCACATAGTCCCCACATAGCAAGAATCCACTCAGTTTCACTACTTGATAATGATGATACCCTGCAAAGAGGAATCAGTTCCCCAAGGACGTGCCCCAGCGATCGGGACCAGGGTTCGAATCCCGCGCTGTCTGTAAGGAGTTGGCACGTTCTCCCTGTGTCTGTGTGGGTTTTCCCTGGGGGCTCTGGTGTCCTCCCACCATTCAAAACATCCCAGGCATGCAAGTTAATTGGGCAGCATGGGCTCTTGGGCCGAAAGGACCATTACTATGCTGCATGTCTAAACTTAAATTTTAAATTTAAATTTAAAAAATACCTTTAAAAAGAGCTACCAAACCAGTGTAGATGACACCCGCTAATCTTGCAAAGGAAGTCGTTGGCAGTGAAGGCACTCTGCAAAGGTGAGACAATTTTGGGACCAGCCATCCATTCTGCAGGCCAGAAGGGGGACAACAACATATTTCTTGAACAAAAGAATCAACCAGGCTCAGTGTGAAATGTGGGGGCAGATACTGAATTGAAAAAATAATTAATTTGGGGCTGTGAAATTAAATTAAAATTAAGTGCTATTTCCTGCTTTGATTCTGTTGACTTAATCACTGCCAGAGATAAGTACTTGGGCCTCATCTTAATCTATAGCATAGACCTCACTTGGCAAAAGCTGAGCACAGATGGCACGGAGTTGCCCTTCACTGCAAGCGAGAGATGGCAAGTGCCCCAAGCATCAAATATGCATCTGTGCATCTCCAAAGCCTTTGGGCAGAGATACTGAAAAGATTATGCCTGGTGTTAATCATCTATCTGTCAACAGCTCATGAACTGCCATCATCAACTCCAATGTTCCCTCTGTGCCCTTATCACAACTTCCGGATGGGAAAGCAGAAAAATGGACATTTGCCTGGATGATTGTAACCTGTGTTATCCAGAAAGACGGGCGACACAGTTGGCGTAGCGGTTAGCGCATCGCCATTACAGCACCACCGATCAGGACTGGGGTTCGAATCCCACGCTGTCCATAAGGAGATTGTACGTTCTTTCTGTGTCTCTATGTGTTTTCCCCGGGGGACTCCAGTTTCACTCACCATTCGAAATGTACCGGGAGTGTAGGTTAATGGGGTATAAATTGGGCAGCACAGACTCGTGGGCCAAAATGGCCTGTCCCCGTGCCATAGGTCAAAATTTAAATTTAAAAGAGTTATGGCTTGAAACTGATGTTGCTCGACCGGTCTAGCATCTACAGTTTCCTCTGTGTACCCATGCTATGTTCACATTGGGAGAATGAAATATGGGCAATGTTTGAAGAGGGGTTTGATTATGCACCTAAATGCCAGGTACTTGTTCTAAATACTATTGGGGGAGAGGAGGGGGACATCATTACAATGACCTATGGTGCAGACCTTGTGTCTGATGCATCATCTGAATGTTCACATAGTTAGGGCTTGAATCACCTGCCATGCCCAAGGAGTTTGTACATTCTCCTCGCGAGATTCCTCTGGGTGCTCCAGTGCCCTCTCACCTTTCAGAGTATTTGGGCGGTAGGGGCTCATGGGCCAGGAGGTCCTGTTAACCTGCTGAATTTTTAAAACGTCAAACATCCAAGGGCAAAGCAGTGCTGATTGCGTGTGTTCTGTTCGTGAAAGGAACAAGTCTTGCCACACCAATATTATCTCTTCAGCATATATTTTTTAAAATTTTAGATGTACAGCATGGTAACAACCTCCTGACAGACAGCGCCGGATTCTAACCTGGGTCGCTGGTGCTGTAATAACGTTGCATTAACTGCTACACTAACTGTGATATCACAAGAGCCAGAAAATGCACACAATCCCATAAAACACTCACTGACAACAGGGTCACACTCAAAGATCACACCCCTGCTACGTCTTCAAGTTAAGTTCAAGCTCAAAGTTATTGTCGGAGAGCAGTGAATCGGTGGAATTCTCTGCCCAGGGAAGCGGGTTGAGGTGACTTCATTAAACTTATTTAAGGTTCAGTTAGATAGATTTATACATAAAAAAGAATTAAGGGATAAGGGGAAAAGGTGGGTAGGTGGAGTTGAGTCAACGATCAGATCGGCCGTGATCTTACGGAATGGCAGAGCAGTCTTGACGGGGCAGATGGTCGTCCCCTGCCCCTATTTCTTATGTTCTTATGCATGACATCACCTACAACCCTGAGATTCTGCCTGCAGGCCAGGCAGAATTTCTACTTATTGGTAGTGTAAACTCAAGGAAAAAAAGATGCCTATACAAAAAAGACAAAAGGGAACAAAGGAAAAATGTGAACAAATTGACTGTGCAAATAAGAAAACAATAAATATTCAGTAATAAATACTGTGCCAAATGAGAGGCCTTAAATTGAGTCTCTATCAGGATGTATATGACACTTCAGACCATTACGTAAAACATGGCCTGACATTATTTTCTTGGGCCTGAACATCCTGTTTGTGCAGCCCTCATTTCTACTGAATAATGGATAACTCCTCTGTGCAACTGCTGAGCTTATGTCCTTCCCTTTACTGCCTCCTCTTCTGTCACACTCTATCTGGTCCTTACGGACAGCGAGAGGTGTTAAAATTATCATTCTATGTGTTCATACTTTCAACATTTAATTGAATCTGTTCGACTTCATAAAGGTTTGGGTCGTACAACTGGACTTGTACGCTGCGATGTCAAATCCAAACCACATGATATACTCCCACATTCATTCCTCTTCCATGATACATGAGTGTGGGGTCACGCCCGACTAGATTCAACGATAGTTTCTTCCCTGTTGTTACCTGACTCCTGAACGAGCTGCAAGACAAAATTCATGCTGCCTGCCACATCCGGTCACTCTCTACATCTCGTACTTGTACTATGTACAAGATGTTGAGCTGGACTGCTTGCAGAACAATCACTGTTACAATGAACTTGATTGCAAATGCATTTCATAGTGGTTCTATATGAATAGAGTTTCGATGTTCAGTGCTATCAGTAACCTCTTCAATAACTAGATGTCTGATCTCCTCACTAACCTTTCTTCCACATCCTTAAATTCTCAAATTAAAAAAAAGCACGACTGTTAAAACTCCAAATATTATGTAATCTGCAGTGCAAATAGCTACAACTATATTTTTTTAAAAACTCTATTAGTTGTGGCCTTTTGAATTGGGCACAATTTATTTTGACTTTTACACCAGGTATTCAGAATTACAGTGGTCCACCCCTTATCCACAGGCTAGCTCTCCATAATTTCAGTTACCTCTGAACAACAGTGGTCTGAAACTGATCCCACACCCCTGTATCAGTCCCAACTAATCCCACAGCCCTACTCTCTCTCCACAGCCCTGTGTCAGTCCCCACACAGATCCCACTGCCCCACCTCTCCCCACAGCGCCGTGTCAGTTCCCACACTAATCTCACTGCCCTGCTCTTTGGTCACAGCCCTGTGTAGGTTCCCACACAAATTACTCTGCTCCATTCTCTCCCCACAGCCCCATGTCAGTCCCCACACTGACCCCACGGCCCCCCTCTCTCCCCACAGCCCCATGTCAGTCCCCACACTGACCCCACTGCCCTGCTCTCTGTTCACAACCCCATGTCGCTGCCCACACTAATCCCACAGCCCCGTGTCAGTCAGCTCATTGATCCCACCGCCCTGCTCTATGGCCCACAGCCTCGTATAGGTCCCTACTCTGATCCCTACCTACAAATACAAAGTTTACAGGTACACTACAGTATGCCATACAGTTTTGCTAAGTATATAATATGGTGTTTACATAATGTCCACATTGCATAACATCCTATTTCTCAGAACGTATCGTGGACGTTAAGTGCTGCATAGCCTGTACAGGATTCAGTATTATCTGTGGTTTCAGGCTTGGAATATATCCACCATGAATAAGGAGGCAATGACTGCATTTGGTCTGAGTTGTATTTGGAAAAATAGATATATAATTGTAGATAATATTTAAATGTCTTAACATTATGAAACAAGCTCAATGGTTCTTGTCATGCTGAGGAAGAAGGCCCATCTGCCCATCAAGCCAGGCCCACCATTCAACATGATCATGGCTGATCTTGTCCATATGAACTCACTCTTCTCTCTCTGCTCTCTCCACACTCCTTGGCCCCTTTCACCAACAGGGCTAACTCCCTTTTGAACAGGCCTCAAAAAATTCCTGCGGCAGAGAATTCCACAAGTTCTCAACTCGGAATGAAGACATCTCAGACCAAATGGGCTCTCCCTTCTCTTCATACTGTGATCCCTTGTTCTGGATATTCCCAATATCAGGAATGTTCTTCCCTCTCTCTAACCTCTCAGAATTTTATAGATCTCAATGAGACCCCATCTCATTCTTCTAATCTCCAGAGCTCCTCATATGTTAACCCTCTCATCTCAGGGACCATTCTCGTAAACCTCAAGACACTCTCCAATATAGGCACCTCTTTCCTTCGATATGGGGCCAAAAGCACAATACTCCAAATGCAGTCTGACTAGCCCCTTGTAAAGCCTCAACTTTTCTATTCTAGTCCTCTCAAGATGAATGCGAACTTTGAAGTTGCCTTCCTTCCTTGGATTCCAAGACCTTCATTTTTGAAAATAATATACCTCTTCACTCCTTCTCCTAAAGTGCACGGCTGTACACTTCCCTGTGCTGTATTTCATCGGCCAATTTTTTGCCCATTTACCCAACCTGATCAAGTCCCTCATCAGCAACTATGCACCCCTTACGTCATCCCCAAACCAAGCCACAAAGCCATCAATTCTATCATCTGTCTAGACCATTTTTATGTATAACTTGAAAACATTGACCCCTGCCAACTCCTTTCGTCACCAGCAGCCAGTTAGAAAAGGCCCTCTTTATTCCATC